>NC_057765.1:20419808-20612379 GCF_010389155.1 Erigeron canadensis
ACACAAAGGCGTTCAATTCCGCGTTATCTTATATCAATCTATATGTATAATAACACATTTTATACCAATTTTGAAATATAAATAATTTCAAATAAGAACGGATAATGCACAAAGTATGCAAAAGCCATTTTGAAATAATAGCTCAATGAAGAATGGGTTGCATACAGAATATATGCAAGCCATAAAGATATAAATAAAACTATGAAGCCCGGGTTACATACATAGCATATGTAAGCCACTTTGAAAAAAAATTAAGAAAATCTTTTTGTTATTTTTCAAAATTTTATATTTTTGTATTTGATTTTTGTCTTTTCAAATTTTGTATTTTGTTTTTCAAGAATGTATCAAGAAAGTTAAGTTTCAAGATTTAACATGCCAAGCTTAGAGATAAGAAAGTTAAACCTTTTCTCATCCAGTGGTTTAGTGAACAAATCTGCAAGCTGATAGTCAGTTCCCACAAAGTAGATCTCGATATCACCTTTCTCAATATGATCTTTGAGAAAATGATATCTCACATCAATATGCTTTGATCGAGAGTGGTGTACTGAGTTGACTGCAATAGCAATGGCACTTTGAGAGTCACAATAGATGGGAATATGATCATAATTCAGACCATAATCAGTAAGTTGAGTCTTCATCCATAACACTTGAGCACAACAACTAGCCGCAGCCACATATTCAGCTTCAACTGTTGATAGTGACACATAATTTTGTTTCTTGGAAGACCAACTCACAATTTTATCACCCAAAAATTGTAAAGTACCGAAAATGCTCTTGCGATCAAGCTTACAACCTGCATGATCTGCATCTGAATAGGCAGTTAAATTGAATCCAGTATCCCTTGGATACCAGAGACCTAAATTGGGTGTACCCTTTAGATAACGAAATATTCGTTTCACAGCTTGAAAATGTAAATCAGTTGGAGCAGCTTCATACCTAGCACACATACATGTTGCAAACATTATATTTGGGCGAGATGTTGTAAGATAAAACAATGAACCAATCATACTTCTATATCTCTTTTGGACAAATGGTTTCCCATTTTTATCAGCTTTATACTTGTACGAGCAGCCATTGGAGTTGAATTTGAAGAACAAGTAGTCATATCAAACTTTTTCAACATGTCATGAATATACTTACCTTGTGATATGAAAATACCATTTGGTAGTTGTTTGATTTGAAGACCCAAAAAGTAGTTCATATCCCCAATCATGCTCATTTCAAAATGATTAACCATTAGAGATTAAAAGTTTCGACAAAATGTTTGACTGGTTGACCCAAAGATAATGTCATCAACATATATTTGGACAAGAAGAACATGTTTACCTTGTTTGCGAATGAATAGGGTAGGGTCAATTGTGCCTTTGGTAAAGGCACCTCTAATCAAAAAGTAGATAAGGAATCATACCATGCTCGGGGTGCTTGCTTAAGAGCGTAGAGAGCTTTGTCTAACCTGTAGACATGGTTTGGTCTTTTGGGATCAACAAAACCTTCTGTTTGTTCAACGTAAACTTCTTCTTTGAGATCACCATTCATGAAAGCTGTCTTCACATCCATTTGAAACACAGTGAAGTTTCTGAATGCAGCATAAGCTAAGAAGATCCGAATGGCTTCCATTCTTGCAACTGGAGCAAAAGTTTCGTCGAAATGAACACCAGGTTGTTGGCAATAACCCTTTGCAACTAATCGAGCCTTGTTCCTTACTACCACTCCATTATCATCCTACTTGTTCTTGAAAATCCACTTTGTGCCAATAGGTTCATTTTTCCTTGGGTTTGGAACTAATCTCCATTCTTTCAGTCTCTCAAACTGAGCGAGTTCGTCTTGCATAGCTTTAACCCATTCTGGATCTCGAAGAGCTTCATAAAAAGTTTTGGGTTCAATGTTGCTAAGAGAAAGTGCAACAAGACACTCATTCACTGAAATACGAGTAGTTACTCCAGCTTGTGGATCTCCAATAATGTTATCAACATGATGATCTTTTCGCATACGTGACCATTTGCGATCAGGAGGAAGAGGATGTTGTTGATTGACATCAACATCATCATCATTAAAACCAGAGTTTTGCTGAGAGATGGAATCATAGCTTGGTAGAACAGCTTCCTCGTAAGATGGATGATCGAAGTCAAGAGGCACATATACATTTGGAGTGTTTATCGGATTGGTAGTCTGGGTAAATTGGGTAGGTTGTTCTTGAACATTCACTGGAGAGGAATTATCAGGAGAGGATTGAGAAGAAGAATCATTAGAAGAGGATGAAGAACTACTACTTGAAGAAGTAGTATTTGGCTCAGAAGTACTTGATGATGATTCATGATGGTTGTCAAGAACTAGATCATTGTTTGAAACTGGTTCAACGATGACTTGAGGTTCTTCATCATGAATCGGTTTTGAATTGTAGAATTCTTCAAAAAGAATGTCTAACTCATCACTCGTTGGAGTTGGAAACTTCTTGAATTTGGATGCTAAAGTAGAAGTCCTTGATGAAGTACTTGAATCACTTGGACCATTATTTGTTGGTAGCAAACTTTCTTGCTCGAAAATCATGCCCAACATCTCATCAAACCAAACATTCATTGTTTCTTGAATCGTATTTGTTCGGCGATTGTAGATTCAATAGGCAATTGATGTCTTGGAATAACCAACAAAGTAACCTTCATCACCTTTCTTCTCGAACTTTCCAAGATTCTCCCGATCATTCAGAGTATAACAAACACACCCAAAGATATGAAAATAGTTGATGTTGGGTTTTCGTTTGTTAACAACCTCATAAGGAGTCTTCTCAAATCGCTGATTTACAATGGACCGATTCTGAGTGTTACAAGCAGTGTCCACAGCTTCAGCCCACATATTGGAAGGTAACTTAGAATAAGCTAGCACGGTTCTTGCAGCTTCCACAAGCGTTCGATTTCTCCTTTCAACAACACCATTTTGTTGTGGGGTACGAACCGTAGAGAATTGGTGAGTAATGCCTTTGGATTTACAAAATTCATCAAACATGGCATTTTTGAACTCAGTTCCGTTATCTGAACGAATGTAATGAACAGGAAGTTGAAGATTTACTTGAGTAGAAGTGATGAAATCAATCAAAGTTTGAGTTGTTTCATCTTTGGAGGCAAGAAACTTGACCCAAGTATATCTTGAATAATCATCAACGATAACCAAAATGTATCTCTTCCCATTTCGGCTTTGAACTTTCATTGGTCCACAAAGATCCATGTGAAGCAAATGAAGAAGTGCTAAAGAATTTGGAGATTTCTTCCGTTTATGAGAAGCTCGTTTTATCTTCCCAACGGCACAAGAAGGATAGACATGCTCACTTTCATACTTATAGTCTGGCAAGCCTTCAACAAGATGCTTATTGACTAAAGTATTAATGGTAGGAAAATTTAGGTGAGAAAGTCTTCTATGCCACAACCAAGAATTCTTTGAAGTAGCGTTTGAAATGAGACAAATATTATCGGTTGGTTGGTTATCATCAAGATTGACGGTAAAAAGGTTATCATCGCGGTCGCCACACAAAATGTCACTCCATCTAGAGTTTGAACCTTGCAGAGAGATTGTCGAAAAAGAACTTGAAGATTGTTGTCACAGAATTGTCCAACACTGAACAAATTATGACTTAATCCTTCAACATAGTGAACTTTTTTAATGACAATTCCATTGCGTTCAATGTCACCATAGCCTAAGATAGGAGCGAAATTGTTGTTACCAAACCGAACAGTTCCCATGAATCGTTCGATAAAGTTCTTGAGCAATGCTTTATTGCCAGTCATGTGTTTTGAACACCCGGAGTCGAGTATCCAAACACAGATGGTTATTTCCTGCAATCAAAGAAATTTAACTGACTTTAGGTACCCACTTGAAGACGGGTCCTTTGTGGCTAGTTAAAACAGGCAGGGTATATAACTTAGGTGATGCATACAAACATGCTTTCGAATCAACATACTTATTAATAAGCACATTATCAACAAGCACATTTGGATCAAACAAACGAATATTAACACACGAATCAAAAGTAACATGTCTACCACCATTCAAACCATACAAATGAAAGCGAGAATGAACATTGTTTACAACATCACAAGGCATTGCCTTGGCATCATTAACATTTGTTTTCAAAGATGACTGAAAAGATAAATTGTTTGAAATATCAGAAACAAGCTTCTTCTTACTACCCGCTTTTCTCCTTTGCCTTTTCTTCTTTTTCTCAACTTTAGTGATCTTAGGTACTAATGACTTAGCTACCCATTTAGACTCACTAATCAAGCTCTTTCCACCTGTGGGATTGACACTAAGAAGATTAGAACGAGAATTTTGAAGAACTTTTATCTTTTTAGTCTCTTTTGAGGGTGTGGAAACTTCTTGTTTCTTAGGTTTATCATGAGAAAACTAGCCATATCTATCCCTATACCTAATTACACCATTTGAAGCATCCCTAGTTAGCAAAACTAAGCTAGATTTGGATACTTTAGGTAATGGACTAGATTGAGAGTTAGATGAAGAAACATTTGAGTTGATTTCCAAAAGTTTCTCTTTGTTGTATTTGATTTTGGGAATGGTCTCAACTTGTTTGATTTTGACATGCTTTTCAGAAGTAGGACACTTTGTTTTTAACTTATTGATTCTTGGTTTTTTGACAGTCTTTGGTTCAGTCTTGACAAGTTTTGGAATGACTTGTTTCTTAGAATAATGTGAAGTTGGATATTTGGAAAACAATTTTGGAGATTCCTCATTTGATTCAACTTTGATTTTGGTAGATTCAATCTTTTTCTCGGTTTCAGAATCAAAAGCATATTCTCCCTCCATGAATTTATCAAAATCATCTTTTGTGAAATGTTCAACCGGAGATATTTTTGAAAAATCAGGAATCTTGGTATCCAACTTTACACAATGGGTAGTCTCAGGAATGAAATCAACTTGAACTGACACATCTTTGGTTTCACAAGAAATTAAAGTAGAAGTATCAACACCTATACTAGCACTAAGCTTAGGGTGAACAACTAACTCTTCAAGAGACTCACATGTGAAAAACCTAAAGTAGTACCATATCAAAACTAAACTATGCGCAAATTCGTCATGAGTTAAATTAGATTGCACATAATCATCAGCTATAACAGTAGCAGCATTTTGACATGAATACTCAAGAGAATCAGTCAAGGTTTGGGTGGAGGAAACAGTAGATGAAACACAAGTAGTTTGAGTGGAATGGTCTACTAAAGCACTTAGGTCAGTTTGAGTAGAAGCATCCATACAAACTTTCCTAGTATCCACAACAACTAATTTATCCTCCGAATTCAAACTTTGAGACTTAAGTTTATCAATTTCATTTTGTTGAGATTTCACCGTTTGTTGCAAACCTTCTATTTGTTTTTCCAAAATGGTGGATGGAACATACATTTTAGTAGGTTTAGGTGAATTACCAACTGACTCTTGGTTTTGGAAATTTGATGCTATTTCTTCTAATTTGAAAATTGAAGATTCTTTCGAGTTATTTGAAGCATTAATAACATCATAGTTAACCAAAAAATCATTTTGAGGTATTTTCTCAACATCATCAGTCTCAAAATCGTCATCCAGTGGACGAATAAACTGTTATACCATACCAAGGCGAAGAAATCTTTCATCATACAAGGGTTCGATTTGTTCTTTGGCTTTTTGTAATGGAGAGATATTCTCAAATCCCAACCCATGAAGAAGTTCCGATCTGTCAATCTTTGACTTGTTGAAATAGGCGGTAAAATCCAAAAGAGGGTTTTGTTCAACTTTATATAACTTCTCTTGATAAAAAAATATATTCTTTTTAAATTCCTCTAATTGGTTTTGAAGAGTTTCAATCTCAACGCCTTTCAAAAAACAAGTATGATTTAAATCAGAAATCTTTCGTTCAAGTTCAATATTGTTAGGTTTGGATTCTAAAAGTTTCTTGTTAAGAATATTAACATACATTTGTCTTGCATTGGCCCGAAGCCACTCATTGGTCTTTTGAATTTCAAGATCTTGATTGGCTTTTTCAAGATCATGAATGGTCTTTTCAAGTTTATAACACTTATGCAATAACTTAGAATCAGGAGATGCATTCAACTCACACTCTTTAACCAACATTTGATCTTTGAGGTTTGAAAATCTTGTTTAATAGTATCATAATCAAAAAGTAATTTCGAATGTTCTTCAAAGAGTTTTGAAAATTTACTTTTAGAAAATGAAATACTATTTTTCAGCTTCTTATTTTTGTTGGCTAAAGACGTAATATGAGTTGTCAAGTTAGATAAAGCTAAATCAAACGACTCTTTATCTTTAACTAAAGAAAAAGTAGAGTGTAGATTTACCTCATCATCCGGGTACTCATCATCAGTGCTTTCAGCTTCGAATGCTTTGCTCTTGGCCAACCTCGCCATGAAGCACACATTTGCAGAGAGATCTTCATCTTCATCATCTGATAGCAAAAGCCACTTGTCATCTTCAGGTATACCACATTTGTATGACCAGCTTCCACTTGCTTTGTTAAAAGCATGTTCTGCTTGTAGTACTCATAGTTTCTCTTGCGGGGTTGTTTGCAATCAATTGCAAAATGACCAGGTATACCACAGTTGTAGCACTTTTTATCAGAAGCTTTCCCCTTCTCAACAACTTGTTTGTCATAACTTTCAACTTTCTTTTCCACATGCTTGGATCCACTTGATTCACCTTGACCATTATTCTTTGAATGATAGTGTTCCTTCTTGGGAAATGCACTTGTGGAAGAAGTGCGGAGATTATTGTTTGTTGGCCTCGTTTTGTAGAACTTTTTCTTGAAGTGCTTGGTAACTGCGGCAAGAGCTTGATATAATTCGTCAGAAACACCATTTCTTGGAGCCAACATATCATCTCCCTTCTCATCAGACGAAGAAACAACTACCATTTGCCTTTTAAGAGCTTCATAAACCTTCTTTTCAACAATTAATGCCAAAGGATTAAAAGATACAACTTCTGGCATTTTGTTCGATGAAGCTTTGTTTAGGACTTGATGTTCATTGAGTTTGAAGGATTCATGAAGATTATGGATGGAGAACTTGGCCAGATTTTGATGTTGCTTAATCTGAGTTCCATAATCTTCCCACTCAGGACTAAGAGCTTTGATGAATTTGATGTTTAACTCAATCTCTGATTTCTTCCTAAGTTCATTTATGACATTGCAGAATCTACAATAGACAGCCTCTAGAGATTTATTTGGCAATTTGCTGAAGTTGTCAAACTCAGTCAACACATTTGTCAATCTAATTGTTGAAGTTAGGTCAGATCCTTCCATTTGTCTTGCCACCTCATCCCATATCTCCTTGGCTGTATCATAAGAATCAACAGAACCATAGATTTCATATGGCAGTGCTTTGTATAAGCATGATCTAGCTCTGTTAGCTACAGCTGTTCGATCTTTTTGTTCAGCATTCAAAAGATCAAGAGTGAGTATTGCACCAGTGGTGGGATGGCAATGAACTGCAAGTCCATTAAGAATGGAATCTTTAAGAAGGTGACCATTTGGTTGACATTCCACATAATCCATGAATCTTTTCTTCCATAGTCCATAAGAACCACGGTAGAGAACTGGAGGTCTTATCTCAGAACCTAATGCCAAAGCTTCACGAGAAGCCATTAGAAAGAGATTTGATATGGAACTTGAATTGGAATGAAAGTTGAAAATTTCGGAAGATGAAACGATCTTGGGAAGATCGTCTTAGAATAAGATCATCTTAGAAGAGATCGTCCTAGATGAATGAAAGTAAGAACGACTTGAAACAAATCGTCTTGAGTTTAAGAAGAATGAGACGATTCAAAGAAGATCGTCTTGAATGAAATTTGATGAACTTTGGCTAAGTATTGAATGAAACTGAAATTGAGGAATGATTTTGAGTTTTGGAAATGGAAACTGAAAATGAATTAAAGGAAATTGAAAATGAAATTGAAGTATAAAGAACTTTGGAAATGAAACGATCTTTGATAAGATCGTTTTGGAATTTTTGATAAAGAAAATGAAACGGTCTTGTAAAGATCGTCTTGGAAGTCTTGGAAAACACGTCAAGTATTTTTGAAAAATTTGGACAGAGATTTGATTTGATTTGGAAGAAATTTGATTTGAGCAAAACCAATCAATAATGATCAGTTACCCAGGAAGTGTATGATTCCCAATCACAACAACTTCAAATGATCAACCACACCAACTCAACAAACAACAGACACTGAGACGATCTTGGTCAAGATCGTCTTAGTAGTCAGGTAACTGAGACGATCTTTGCAAGATCGTCTTAGTTTCTGCCAATTTTTTCCAAAGTAAAAATACTTTGAATTTTGACCAAACCAATCCAAAATGGATCAGTTAGCCACAAACAACACTTTTCCAACAACCACACTTGCTAGAACGATCTTGTGAGGATCGTCCTACAAGCCACAACACAGAATATATCAAGTATGAAGAATCAAACACTGAGACGATCTTGTGAAGATCGTTTGAGGTCGTCTTCTCCAACAGAACACAAAGAAAAAACTCCATTGATGAATCTTAATTCTTCAATAACTTTTGATTTAGAATGAGTTAGAACTTAAAATCACTTGCAAACTGTTTGTTTTTTAGTCCGCAACAAATCCTTAAACATAATTTAGCTTATAACACAACAGAATCAACACCCAAATTTTAGCGCCAAAAACCAAAAATTCAATCTAGAGATTTAGATCGAATTGGATTGTAAAATTCGACAGGAATACGTTTTGAGATATGAGGAATTGATTGGTGAACAAAAATTGATGATTTTATGCGATTTGAACAACAAATAATGATGAAACAGGAACGGTTTTTGAGGAAATGGTTTTGAATTGATTTTGAATGAAAATTGATATCAAAAACAGTTATAGATCGATATCAAAGTGATGTTTTGCTCTGATACCACATGTAATAACACGATTTCTGCTATTGATTCGATCTCAACAATGGCGGTTCAAGTGTGTGTGTTCTTGGTGTGTTTAGTGTGTGTGATTTTTAGAGAGAGAGAGAGAGAGAGAGAGAGAGACGATCTGTATATGTTGTATGTGTAAAATGGATCAAAAAGGCTTATGATTTCTAAGGAGTTGAGGGTATTTATAGTCTAAATCTACAATTAAGCTAATTGACACTCCTAGTCCCTCAACCTTAGAAATCATTTCACCATGTCTTAACAACAATAACATCCACTAACTTAAATTACAATTTATCACTATTTTTCGATTTTTAACACAAACTTTCTCCTAAATTTGTTCTAATCCGAAACTCAGGAGAGCTGAAATCATCTTCCGATTCTTCAGAAATAGGATCATCATCAGGTAGTGTAACCTTCGATGGAGTAATGGCGTAGTGTTTGCGGGTTCATTATTTTCTGAATCTGGTGTCTTATCCTTGTCCTTACTACTTTCATCAACATCAGTAGTAGACTGAAGATTGGTTGGAGTAGTATCGACATTCCGAGTAGGCGGAGATATAGGAGTATAATCCATGTGATCTCTTAAAATAATCACATCATCAATTGTCTCAGGATCTGAATAAGAGTCAGGACCATGTAGTGAACTAAACACACTATCATAATCGAAGGTTTTTGCCACTTCCAGAATGTATAGCGGGCTTATGACTGACAATCTTGACATTCGTTCCAAAATCAACTTTGCCGGTCTGTTTGTTGTAAACCCGTCGAATTGATGTTCACGGTTTATAACCCATGAGAAATCCCTCTTCAACCTTTGAATCAAACATTGACTGAGGTAGATACTTCAAGAAAGTACACGGTACACCAAATGGTTCAACATTCTATAAATTCGGTTTCTTCTTATATAGAAGCTCATAACATGTCTTATTATGACGCTTAACTACAGTAACCCTATTTAAAATATGACAAGCTGTATTCACCGCTTCCACCCAAAACATAGTAGGAAGCCCTGAATCTGCAATCATAGTTCTGGCTGTCTCGATTAGAGTCCTATTCTTTCTTTCAGCAACTCCATTCTGTTGTGGTTCATACGGAGAACTGTATTGATGTTGAATTCCCTTTGACAAACAAAAGACATCCATCACATTATTTTTGAATTCAGTTCCGTTGTCACTCTTGATTCTCTTAACACGAACTCCATAAATGTTTTCAGTTTCGACAAAGAAATTTATCAAAATCTGCGGAGTTTCATCTTTCGACTTAAAAAAGAATACCCATGAGAATCTCGAGTAATCATCAGTAACCACCAAACAGTAATACATCCCGCCGATACTTCTTACATTTACTGGACCAAATAAATCCATGTGAAGTAATTCGAAAGGATTGGCAATAGAATTTTCTTGTTTCGGTTTATGTGCAGACTTTTGCTGTTTACCTTTCAGACAAGGTAAACATTTGTCTTCCATTCCAAACCGTTTCATGGGAAAGCCGTCAACCAAACCATGTTTGACAATGTCATTCATCTTTCGGAAATTGATATGTCCCATTCTTCTATGCCATAGTAACGATTCAGATTCGTTTGCTTTTGATAACAAGCAAACAGACTCCTTTGGATTATCAACACCTAACACATAGATTTCTCAAGCGTAATCTTCCCATTGACAACATCACCTTGGCCCATTATGTTGCCGCCCTTGGGACCTGCGAAACTAACATACGAACCATTTACATCTTCATAATTGGACAAAACGTTCTTGTCCCCTGTCATGTGCCGAGAGCATCCACTGTCAACATACCAAAGACTAATAGGCTTCCTTGGTTCTCCCTGCACATTAGACGATAAAATGGTTAGTTTCTGAAGGGAACCCAAACCTTTTAAGGTTTAGGTTTGCCGAATTCATCTCTAATGATCAATTCGGTCCAATATCGATCACTCTGTAATGGAGCCTTGGATGAAGATGGTGTCACAGACTGTTTCTTAGGTGAAGTGAAACGAGTCTTAGGAGATGAGTTCCTTGGTGAGTGAGTACCAAATCTAGGTTGACTCCCTAATCGATCATAGAATTTAGACGAACTATTAATTCTAATAGGAGGGGATCGATTTTGTTGAGTCATCTTTCTAGGTGAATTACTCCTTTGAGGTGTACGAGAACGACTCAGACTTACACTACTAGAAGTAGTATTCTGTGAAGGTCCCTGTGATTTTGGAGTCTTAGATCTATTATTATGAGCAACAATATCTGAGTCACTAGATCCTCCAGAAGACATACCCTTGTCAGGACATCTCCGTTTCCTATTTGGACAGCAACTATAAACATGTCCTACTTCATAACAATAGAAACATGATTTAAGGGGTTTCTTAGCTTGAACATTAAACTCAGCTGAAGTCATGCCTAAACATTCTTTAAGTTCAATTGTGGCTGACTCTTCTTTTGATAAACCAGTTGACTCATTTTTACCCAAAAAATGTACCTTCTTTTGAGAACTCTTATGAGTCTTATATGGGTTAAGGGGACTTCACTAGACGTAGATTCATCCTTATTCCATACTTTATCAATCTTGTCATGATCGATCTTTTCAAAATCAATTTCATTTGATGTAAAAACAGTATCACATCCTTTCATTGTAAAACATTTAATGTTCTTATCAACAGGACAAGTTGACTTTATTTGACTAGATCCTTTAGAAGTACTAGCATCATATACTCCATTCTTAGGATCCACTGGTTTAACAAATGAACTTTCAAGCTTATGTTTCTTGTTAAGCTCTTTAATTTTATCAATTGAGCTTTTAGAGCTTTTAGGGGTCTTTAGATCAACATTTTGTTCATCTGAAACTATTGAATCTATTTCACCATTGTCAATCTTTTCAGTAAGCTATGTTAGAGACTCTGTATAATTATCATTGAACGGACCTCTAACTTCATTATAACTCATACCCAAACCACTTTTATCTTTTGAATCCCGTGGTACAGGTTTTTGCATCTGCATTGATCGTATTAAATAAGATCCCCTAATTTGATCTAGTCTTGTATTAAGCTTAACTATCTCCAACTTTGCGTCAACTAATTCTTTCTCCTTTTTAGAAAAGTCTTCAGTTAGTTGAGCATATCATTCATTTCCCACTTTTTCCATCAGAACTGACTCCTTTAGTTTTTCTTTTAATGCAAGAATATCCTTATCAGATGCACGAATCTTATCTTGATAAAGACTTTCTTGTTTTACCAAACCGGAACTTTTGGCAAACAAATAGTCGTTTTCCTTTTTAAACATGTTGTTCTGACTAGTTAAGTTAATAACTGACTTATTCAAAATAAACACCTCAAGTTTTAAATCCGACACCATTTTACACACGTCAATTATAGAAGATAAAGAACAAGATACCTTCTGATCTGCAGCCTTGCAATCTGCCATGTATGCAACAAAGTCTTCAGTTGTCATACCTTCAGGTATCATGAAGTTCTTCATCTGCTCTTCAATGCTTTTCATGGAAATGTCATCAACAGGATTTGATGACTCTTCCTTTTCTTCAGATGCTTTTACTGCAGTCATTTGTTCACTCTCAGATCTTACTATCTCAGCAACATTACACATATTCTTCTGTACTATCTCAGATGCACTTTCTTCACTTGAGTACACAGCATAATCAATCGTTGCAGCTACCTCATCATATAATTCTACCATGTAGGCATGATTCGAGGTATCATCGGATTGTGTATCTCATTGATAAGTACCATCTGGATTTTGAACAACAACAGCCTTTGACTCCGAAAATGGTGACGAAACTGGCTGTTGTGGAGTAACAGGATATGTAATCATTGCTTGCGTCTTATAATTATTCGGAGTAATACCGCCTTGATTGTAAATTTGACGACCAGCAACGGTATTATCAATCCTCTTAGGTCGTTGACACTCTCTTGCAAAATGACCAAATCCATCGTAGTTATAACATTTCACCTTGGATTTGTCAAAGCCTTTAGTGCCATTACCTATAGGTCTCCCAGTTCTTTGAGTGAATCTTCTGACCTTAATAGTAAGCATAGCAAGCTGCCATTGTAATCCTCATCAATTACTGCAGGATCAGTAACCTTTCCTCCAATAAATGCTTCATGAGCATTACAAAAGGCTGAGTAAACACTCATTCTTCCTTCTGCAGAACTCATACTCATTGGCATAGAATGAAAAGATTGTACATTGCTCTTGACATTTGTATTGTCATAAGCAACATATCCGGTAATACCTTCAGCATCTACTATTGGTGAAGCTTCTGCACCACTTAGGAATGCGTTGTTTCCTGAGCTGGAGCTTGCTAAATGAACAGATTTAGCATGATATAAGGATGGATCTTGTGTAAAATCCGAGTGAGTATCTTTAATCCTTCTCTTCATGTCTCTGTTCTTCAGCTTGGAGACTACCTTTTCAAAACAGATTTAGTGGTCAAATGACTGAATCGAATAATAATCTCGTCAAGAGATTCCCTTTTCAGTCCATTAAAGGCTTCATACTGACGCTTGAGAAGCTTGATACGGTTTTTCTTCAAAGTTACATCGCCTTCAATATATCTTTCGAGAGCATCCCATAAATCTTTTGAAGTAGTGTACTTTTTAAACAAATGTACACTATCTTGAGGCGAGGTCATAGTAAGTGTAGACAATGCCTTTCCCTCAACAGCGTATCTTTTACGTTCTTCAATAAGCATATCAGCATAAGTATACCTACTGATCACTCCGTTCTTCTCATATGAAGGCCAATCAAAATCTTGAGTTATCACTAGCCACATTTCCATGTCAGTGAGACGAATGTAGTCTTCAAAACGTCTCTTCCACATCCAATAATTTTCCATACGGAAAAGCTTTGGAGGTGTATTACCCCGACCAACCTCATGATCGTGCATGATCATCTGGCTGATAAGTAAGGCATTGGGTGAGTTTGCGGCAGCTGGTAAGGTCGTCATTTCGAATCTTTTGAATTCAAGTAAAACGAAAAACTACTTAGTTCGTATAGCACGAAGGACACGTGGCACGAAGTTCGTATAGCATGAAGGACACGTGGCACAAAGTTCGTATAGCACGAAGGACACGTGGCACGAAGTTCGTATAGCACGAAGGACATGTGGCACGAAGTACGAAACACAAGTCACGACCTAAGTCACGAAGAGTGGTTCGCGCTGACGTGGCACGAAGTGGACACGAAGTCTGCTGGGTGACATAAGCACGAACACGAAGTTCACCTCATGCTGACGTATGCACGAAGTAACACGAAGAAGAGAACGAACTTGACCAAAAACACGAATTTCGAATTGATTTTGTAATCAATAGCGAATCAAACAATCTTAAACCTTCTGGTAATCAACCTTAGGGCTCTGATACCACTTGTAAGGTGCCCTATTGTTGCGTGGATCGTAATAAGATGTGATTCGTTATGTCAAGAATGCGGAATCCTCTTGAGATAACTAGATTGCTATTGCCTATTGTTAATTAATAAGTAATTAATCAACCCAAGGAGATGCACAAGGCTTGTGGTTCGTGTAGAAGAACACACGAATGAACAAATAACCTTAGCTCGTAAATTCGTGAATAACTATCAAGAATTCGTAAATCATTAACCTAATTTCGTAGATTAGGTCTTGTATTTATACTAGTTAAGTATTGGATCGTGTGGCCGTAGGCCTTAGTCGCAGATTAGGCCCAAAACAATAAGTCAATCGACTTACCTCGTGCTCACGTCAGCATGAGGTTGTTCCTACATGTTGATGACGTCAGCACGAGGGACGACCCTTGACTCTTTGTTTTGCTTCGTTTAGCTCGTATATAACATCCAATCATCGTTCAAGTGTTCTACGACACTTATAAACCTTGATTCTATGTTCTTGTACCTGCAAAACAATATAAAACACACAAACACAATACAAAACATAAACAGATATAATATTGAAGTTCAAACGTAATCATTAAATATCAACACAAGTTCTTTTATAACTGATTACAAACATGTTCCTAAAAACATAAACGATAATCAAATCTATGTTGCGATTGTCACAACGAATCTACATCTACATATTTGTCTCATTTCGAAAGCTACATCAAAGAATTCTTGGTTGTGGCATAGAAGGCTTTCTCACCTAAATTTTCCTACCATCAATACTTTGGTCAACAAGCATCTTGTTGAAGGCTTGTCGGACTATAAGTATAAGAATGAGCATGTTTGTCCTTCTTGTGCTGTTGTGAAGATTAAACGAGCTTCTCATAAACCTAAGAAATCTCCAAATTCATTAGCACCTCTTCATTTGCTTCACATGGATCTTTGTAGGCCGATGAAAGTACAAAGTTGAAATGGGAAGAAATACATCTTGGTTATTGTTGATGATTATTCAAGATATACTTGGGTCAAGTTTCTTGCCTCCAAAGATGAAACAACTCAGACTTTGATCGATTTCATCACTTCTACTCAAGTAAATCTTCAACTTCCAGTCCGTTACATCCATTCGGATAATGGAACTGAGTTCAAGAATGTCGTATTTGATGTGTTTTGTAAATCCAAGGGCATTACTCACCAATTCTCTGCGGTTCGTACCCCATAACAAAATGGTGTCGTTGAAAGGAGAAACCGAACGCTTGTGGAAGCTGCAAGAACCATGCTTGATTATTCTAAGTTGCCTTCCAACATGTGGGCTGAAGCTGTTGACACTGCTTGTCACACTCAGAATCGGTCCATTGTTAATCAGCGTTTTGAGAAGACTCCTTATGAGGTTGTTAACAAACGGAAACCCAACATCAACTATTTTCATATCTTTGGGTGTGTTTGTTATACTCTGAATGATCGGGAGAATCTTGGAAAGTTCAAGAAGAAAGGTGATGAAGGTTACTTTGTTGGTTATTCCAAGACATCGATTGCCTACCGAATCTACAATCGCTGAGCAAATACAATTCAAGAAACAATAAATGTTTGGTTTGATGAGATGTCAAGCATGAGTTGGATATTCTTTTTGAAGACATTAAGGACTTCTACTTTGGCATCTAAATTCAAGAAGTTTCCAGCTCCAACAAGTGATGAGTTGGATATTCTTTTTGAAGAATTCTACAATTCTAAACCGATTCATGATGAAGAACCTCAAGTCATCATTGAACCAATTCCGAACCATGATCCAGTTCCTGACAACCATCATGAATCATCATCAAGTTCTTCTGAGCAAGTTGCTACTTCTTCAAGTAGTAATTCTTCATCCTCTTCTAATGATTCTTCTTCTCAATCCTCTCCTGATAATTCTTCTCCAGTATATGTTCAAGAACAGCCTACCCAATATACCCAGACTACCAATCCGATGAACACTCCAAATGTATATGTGCCTCTTGATTTCGATCATCCATCCTACGAGGAAGCTGTTCTACCAAGCTATGATTCCATCTCTCAGCAAATCTCTGGTTTTAATGATGATGATGTTGATGTCAATGAATAAGATCCTCTTCCTCATGATTGCAAATGGTCACGTATGCGAAAAGATCATCCTACAGATCAAATTATTGGAGATCCACAAGCCGGAGTAACTACTTGTACTTCAGTGAATGAGTGTCTTGTTGCACTTTCTCTTAGCAACATTGAACCCAAAACTGTTTCTGAAGCTCTTCGAGATCCAGAATGGGTTAAAGCTATGCAAGACGAACTCGCTCAGTTTGAAATACTGAAAGTATGGACATTAGTTCCAAATCCAAGAAAAGTGGATTTTCAAGAACAAGAAGGATGAGAATGGAGTAGTAGTAAGGAACAAAGCTCGACTTGTTGCAAAGGGTTATTGCCAACATCCTTGTGTTGACTTCGACGAAACTTTTGCTCTAGTTGCAAGAATGGAAGCCATTCGGATTTTCTTAGCTTATGCCGCATTCAGAAACTTCACTGTGTTTCAAATGGATGTGGAGACAGCTTTCTTGAATAGTGAACTCAAAGAAGAAGTTTATGTTGAACAACCAGAAGGTTTTGTTGATTCTAAAAAGCCAAACCATGTCTACAGGTTAGACAAGGCTCTCTACGGTCTTAAGCAAGCACCCCGAGCATGGTATGATTCCTTATCTACTTTCTTTATTAGAGGTGGCTTTACCAAAGGCACAATTGACCCTACCCTGTTCATTCGCAAACAAGGTAAGCATGTTCTTCTTGTCCAAATATATGTTGATGACATTATCTTTGGGTCAACCAGTCAAACATTTTGTCGAAACTTTTCATCTCTAATGGTTAATCATTTTGAAATGAGCATGATTGGGGAAATGAACTACTTTTTGGGTCTTCAAATCAAACAACTACCAAATGGTATTTTTATATCATAAGGTAAATATATTCATGACATGTTGAAAAAGTTTCATATGACTAGTGTTCTTCAATTTCTACCCCAATGGCTGCCCGTTCAAATATTAATGCTGATAAAAATGGAAAACCATTTGACCAAAAGAGATATAGAAGTATGATTGGTTCATTGTTGTATCTTACAGCATCTCGCCCAGATATAATGTTTGCAACATGTATGTGTGCTAGGTATCAAGCTGCTCCTACTGATTTACATTATCAAGCTGTGAAACGAATATTTCGTTATCTGAAGGGTACACCCAATTTAGGTCTCTAGTATCCAAGGGATACTGGATTCAGTCTAATTGCTTATTCAGATGCAGATCATGCAGGTTGTAAGCTTGATCATGATGATCATGCAGGTTGGGTAATAAAATTGTGAGTTGGTCTTCCAAGAAGCAAAATTGTGTGTCACTATCAACAGCTGAAGCTGAATATGTAGCTGCGGCTAGTTGTTGTGCTCAAGTATTATGGATGAAGACTCAGCTTACTGATTATGGTCTGAAATATGTTCATATTCCCATCTATTGTGACTCTCAAAGTGCCATTGCTATTGCAGTCAACTCAGTAAACCACTCACGATCAAAGCATATTGATGTGAGATATCATTTTCTCAAAGATCATATTGAGAAAGGTGACAACGAGCTCTACTTTGTGGGAACTGACTATCAGCTTGCAGATTTGTTCACCAAACCATTGGATGAGAAAAGGTTTAACTTTCTTATCTCCAAGCTTGGCATGTTAAATATTGAACCTTAACTTATTTTGTTCTTGATACATTCTTGAAAAACAAAATAGAGAATTTGAAAAGACAAAAACAAAATACAAAAATAGAAAATTTTGAAATATTCCAAAAAGATTTTCTTTATTTTTTTTAGTGGCTTACATATGTTATGTATGTAACCCGGGCTTCATAGTTTTATTTATATCTTTGTGGTTTACATGTACTCTGTATATAACCCGTGCTTAAATGATTTATTTATTACTTTATGGCTTATACATACTCTGTGTATAACCCGTTCTTATAAGTTTTTATTTATTTCCAAATGTATTATTTTTCCCGTCAAAATATTCTTTCACTCTCAATTGTTGATATGAGAAGCGAAGGATTGAACGCCTTTGTGTACTCCCTAGTTGTCTCATCTTGAACAATTGATTGAGTCAAATTTGTGCTTCAATGTTTTCATTTGCATCCAACTTGTTGATGTAAGATGCGAAGGATCGAACGCCTTTGTGTACTCCCTAGTAGTCTTACTATGAACACTGGTGTTGACGCAAAACTTTGTGTTTCTTAAAATCTTGTTCACTTTTAGACTCTCAAATTTTTCTGTATATATCACAACAAAGATTTTATTCTGTTTAATTTCACAAAAACCAATTTTTGCTCTACCTTTCTATGACAAACATTTTTGATCTACCTTTGCATAGATTAAGGGGGAGTTTGTGATTTCAAAATATTCAAAACTTCAAATGTGTTTTCAAATCATTTTGATAGACACATTTGATGATTTTCAAATGATTTTTCATCAATTGAAGTTCGGTGTTTAGTTTGCACATGAGCGATTCATTCACTCCATGAACTTCATCATCGCCGATGAGTTCTAACCTCGGAGTATTCACTTCTGTCATTAGTGATGATGGTTTCATGCAAATAGGATGGAGGGAGTAAATCGAAAAGTGAGAGGTTATGGTGATATGTTTTGAGAAAAGGGTTAAAAGAAATGATACCCTTCCCTAAAACTCTCAAATCGCCGGGTACAACACATTTCTATCGGATGTCATTTGTTGATATCTTGATAAAGACTTCATGGACCCAGTGAAGCGATGCACATCTTTACCTAACCACTCAAGTGTTTCTTAACAAATACTTGTTTCATTTCTCACAGAGATTTTTCACATTTCTATTGACTCTTCATTTGGAAGATGTTGATATTGCATAAGGGCGACATTCTGCTCCAGTCCCCGACTTCATTTGATCACATTGTGTCTAGAACTATCGTGCTTGATCATTCATTTGATCATTTTTCATTTCTTGAGACACATTCTAGTCATATCTTTGTGATATTTTTGCTTATTTATGTGATATAGCTGGAACATTTGTAGTGATATCTTAATTGATATTCCACGATGATCAAATGGAAATCCTACCAATGCTAATATCTTTTCCAACGTTGAACGTAGGTCTCATAATTGCACTAATGTAATTTTTGAGTAAATGAGAATTCTATCAGTGACCTCGGATGTTACCTAAAAGTCTTTAAGGATAATAGATTGTGGTTATCGAACGCCTTAGGTGACACTGACCCTGATTTATATTCTTTGAAGCAATCTCGTAGTTGAAAAGCTACAAGAACGAACTATGTTAGAAAATTTGCTTTGTGCATATTTCAATGATACATAGGAAATCCAAAAATTGTCATACATTTCTATTGGTCATTTCATTAATCCTATTGATTTTTGAACATGTTAATGGATCATCCTTATCCGATCTTTCATTTCTCATCTCACAAACACAAAAACCACCAACACCATTCTATAACGTTTGTACCAACAACTTCATCCTTACATTTTAGTTACCCTTAGGATTCTTTGGGTTGGGACTATTGGTTTGGGTTGATGTGTTGATGTTTGATATTTCTCCATGCAAATCTAGTTTTAACTTGTGATATTTCTTTTCGTATTGTATCAATCAATGTTTGCATAATGACATTGGTTCCCAACTTCGTCATTATGAGGGGGAGAAAAACATTATGATTGATTGAGAAAGAAAAATTTTGAGCTTGATTTGTGTAAACATGGAGTTAGTAAGAAGGTTGTAGTGAGTGTATGGAGGTTACGGATAAAAGAAAAGAGAGAATATTTAGTGTATGGGATTGATGGGAAAACTTGCAATTAATGGAATTTCAGTCAATTGAGCTCAGATTTTCAGATTTGAGTTGTTCAATTTCATAATTGAGTTCTTGACTTGAAAAAGATAATTACAAAGATAAGGATATGATGTCCAAAAATGCTTCAAAATGCTTACACTCATGAATTGAGGGGGAGCATGATTTTTCATAAGAGATTTATTCAAGTTTTGTTCAAAAGTTTACTCTCCAAAGTGTTTAAGTCAAAATGACAAAGATCAAAGCTACAAAAAGTTGAAAGATTGTTTGGAAGATTCAAGACAAAGAAGTAAAGCTTAAAAAAAGTCTTCATCAACATATTTTATTCAAGATCTTCAAAGTCATACAATAATAACTTGATCAAAGAAGCTCCAATGCATATATCAAGGGGGATAGTACAAGTTTTTGATGCTTCATTTTGATACTTCATTCCAAGAAAACAAGTTTTCATTCAAGAATCGAAGATTGAAGAACCAAAGCCAAATTTATACCTTCCGCACTTCAAAAGACAACTCTGATTCATGGTTCAACAATTTCAAAGTCTCTAAGATTCATTCATCTTATTCTCAGTTCAAAAAGAACATTGAGAATGTCATCATGTTTTAACTTTGAGAAGTCCAAGACCAAGATTGATTCTAGCTCTCCAAAGATGATGAGAAAGCTTTGAAGACTTGTTTCATCACACCAAATTGTCTTCACCACCGGGCTCATCAACTTCATTCCTGCAACGCAAAATAACACGTACTTCATTCATTACAATATATCACTAAGGGGGAGAATGTTAGAAATCCAAAAATAGTGATAAATTGTAATTTAAGTTAGTGGACTTATTTGTAGTTAAACATGGTGAAATGATTTCTAAGGTTTAGGGACTAGGAGTGTTAATTAGCCTAATTGTATAGTTGAAGTATAAATAGTCCCTTAACACCTTAGAAATCATAACTTTTAACAACCATTACATTTTTACACATACTTAATACAAGATCCGTTCCTCTCTCTCTCTCTCTCTCTAGAAATCACACACACTAAACACACCAAGAACACACACACTTGATCCGCCATTGTTGAGATCGAATCCAGAGCAGAAATCGTGTTATATCATAAGTTGTTCACTAGTCTTCACATAATTTCTAGACAAATCTTCAGAGGGCTCCAGTAGTTACGTCTGGAGCGAGTCCAGTAAATCCGGACCTAACACAATACAACAAGTTACTTAGCAAAAAGGCAACCTCCACTAGCTCACCCGCTGCCACTGAACTCAAGAAACTCAGTGAACTCATCTCTCTACTTGTCACTTAAGTCAAAAACCAGGCCAAAGCAATCAATGCCTTGGAAAAGCAGCTGACTGATCTTCTTACTCCTCCAGCATCATTCACAGAGGAAGATCGTCAGAGGAAAATTAATTTGGAGAAGCAAGTAGGAGAAATTAAGAATCTGCTGGTTCAGCTGGTGAACCAACACTCCAAACAGGCAGCAAGTGTGGAAGTTGCTATTGATAATGCAACTTCCAAGGGGGAGAAAGTTGATGAAGCGGTGAACAAAGCTGTTGGTCAGATCTATGAGGAAGTTGCTGAAGAAGTTCTAGGAACCACTGATGATATGGCAATTGTGACAAAGAGTGTCTAAAAAGAAAGTGAAGTTCCCCCTGCTGGTGCTAAGGGGGGAATACACGTTAATGTTGATGAAGTCCCTGCTGTGGCTGAGGGGAGGAGACAAATTATAGTGGCTCATGCTCAGGGGGAGCAGCCTGAACAAGAGATTGACCCGAATGATCCCCAAGCCGTTAAAGCAGCGTGGGAAGTTGGTTTTGCTAGAGAAATGGCAACAGATAGATCAAGGGAAATTCTGCGAGTTTTTCACAGACGCTTTCTCAACAATGTTGTTATCACCCCAATGACTGAAGCTCAACGTTAGAATTTGGCCAGAATCCAACACAAGAGACCTTCATCCTCTCTTTCCGCTGCTCAATTATCTATTCAATTGCCAGCAGGTCATCACCATCAGATGATTAATATACTGGCTCTGACTGCTGAAGGAAATACACAAGAAGAGGCAATCAAAGAGCTGGATAGAATAAAAAAAATCAAGAAAATGAAAGGAAAAATCTTGAATATATCAAGATGCTGCTGCTTCTTGAAAAAGATCAATTGGATGGTGAACATAGAATGTTATTGAAAACTGATGGTACTGAAGCTCTATATAAGCAAAAGCATGCTGAGGTGGAAAAACAACTAAGTGAGAAAAGAGCTAAGTTCGAAGAAGAAAAAGCTAAGTGGCTGAATTATATGGAAACAAGGAAAAGGCCACAGGAAATTGTCGCTGCTCTAGCCTTTCGTGCTGAAATGAGTTTAAAAACCAACTTGAAAATCTTAAGAGATGGTGCTGACATGCCAATTACCCTTAAAGGGGTCAGACCAACTACTCTAGGCGCCTCTGAGTGGTTTGAAGTTCATATGCTGGTAAACGATAAGAAGGCTGTCAGCTATGCCCATCTTTAAAAGATGCTCAGGGAATATTTTGAAATGGCCAGGGAATATGAAACAAAGTTCAGAGCTAACCTTCCCATGTTGAGACAAGTGTTCGGAACACCAGCAGCCATCACCTCGTCAGCTGGCAAAAGACTACAAAGAAAAGTTGTTTATCAAACCATGATAGTTAACCTTCCTCCTATCTCTGGTGGCCTATTAAACACCAGACTCCCTTCTAGAAGTTTCTTTGAAGAAGGGAGAGTAATGGAGAACCCTGCAGGCATTCTTTTTACAAATTTCAGGAATGATCAGCTATTCTTCAGGCTGGCTGAGATTGGTAAGGCCTCCACTGGAATTTTGATAAGCATAAGGAAAAGGTGTGCTACAATGACCAACAACAGATTGTTTAGTGGTACGATTGATAAAGAGTTACTGAAGCCACACAGAAGAGAAGATCCAGTGTTGAGAATTGCTAAACAAGAAGATATATGGGAAATTGAGGCTACAAATCTGGAGATGTCTTATGATTATCATGTAAATGCTTTATGTGTCAGCATTTAATACTTAAAGATGATATATAAGACATCTTTCTATATTTCTCATATTTTCTTTTAAGTCAAAGTTACTCAGCAAGTCTTCTCAACGAATGGGGGAGATTGTTGAGTAAGGGATTCGCTGACCAGACTTGGTCGCTGACGTTTGTCGTCAGCGAGTCAGTAACTCTTGTCAGCGGGTGGTTTCCTTTCCAAATTATGAGTCAAGGCGGGAAGAATTTGAATCAAAAGAAGATAAAAAGTCACATGGTGGTTCCTACAACTGTAACTTACCTTGTATGGCAAAGGTACTGTTGGGACCAAAAGAAAGGTTGTCTCTTTCATACCCGTTTTGGTAAAGAGGACAAAGGCTCCTAGTTTCAAGTACAATGATCCAATGAAGTCTCGACAACCACCATCAGTCTCTATCAAGAGTATGTTGTGTTGCCGTAGTTTCTCCCTATATAAAGCAACACAACCGCATCTAAAACACTTTGTGTTTGTCACCATAAAGTGTGTCACTCAATTGTATTGTAAAATTGTTTAAGTTTTTCTAGTTAGTTTTAAAAAACTTAACAATTGTAGTTTCATGTATTTTTTTTGTAAGACAAGTTGTAATATCGACCATGTATTGAATGTTTAATTAATGATATATATAGTTAGACTTGCATAGATTTGTGTACTTGAGTATTACTTTTGTTCTTTTTTTTTACTTATTATCATTTACTTCTTGTCTAGTTAATTAAATAAAAGTTGTGTAAATCGTGGACTGTCAGAAACATTATACAAAGCATAGACAATACGGTTATTGGAGTCAACTAATTTTGTCAGTCGATTGACACTGTAATTTAAATAATATGTTTAAGATAAATACTAATTTAAAAAATTAAAATTTAGGTGGCGATATATTTAGTTAAATATTTATTAGGGATTTTTATAGTATTTCAATTAACATCAATCAGGAAATAAGTAAATTATTGTAACATCCCGAACTTTTTATTTAACGGTTAACTTGAGTTATTAAGTCAACACAACGTGTTCGTTAAATCTCTAGAAGATTTAATGTTTGTGTGATTAATGTGCAATATGTGTAAGGTTTTAAACCCTTAATAATTCATGTGTTAATGTGTTTAGGATGATTAAATGTGATTAAAGTGTTAGTAAGTATTCCCGTTAAGTCGTTTAAGCCTTAGATGTGAAGATGTAAAGTTGAGGGACTTAAGTGTAAGCTTTAGAAAGTTGGTCCAGATGATTAGGGTTACTTTAGCCCTAATCATAATCAAAAATATCAATTGTTGGCCTCTCCAAACCGTTCCCCCTGCTCTCCATTCGGTTCCTTTGCAAAATCCTTCGAAACGTGTGATTTCGAGTGTGTTATTAAGGTATAATAACATTGTTTAATTACTGGTCTAGGTCATTAGAGGATCAACTGATGTCAAAAACGGTTGCAAATCAAGTGAATGTTAATGGATGTTTTCATAGCATCATTAGAATGTTAAAATGATAAATTTTAAATTTTAAAGGTCGTTCATAAGGTTTGGGGCCGATTGGGTGGTGTTTGGTTATGATTCGGGTCGGTTTGGTGCGAAAAGGTGATCTGCGATCTGATCTCGTCGAGGGGGAAAAAGGCCCTTGTCGAGATCAAATGTCAGTAAGGTTGGAGGGCTGGATGATCTCACTGAGATCAAAATTACCCTTGTCGAGATCACTGTACAGTCTCAAAAAGTATCAATTTTGATATGTGTATAACTCTCAAACCGTAACTCCGTTTTTAACAAATAAGCTATCCACGGAATCGTAAGAGAGTCTACTTTCTAATGGTAATAGTTTTAAAAGAATATGATGATGTCAAGTTTCCAGAAAGGTAATTTAGTGAGTGAATGTCGAGTTTGGTTGAGTTATGTAAGCCTTAAGTATTAAACGAACCTCTGATGCATCAAACATTGTGACGAGTCATGTTTATAGGTATTTAGACTTGAGTCATGACCATAAGTGAGTGGGTACTTATTAGCTCATTATGTCATTTAATGATTATAGGTAGTCGGAAATACTTGCAAAGCTCGGCAACTTACGTTATCATTTTATACGCTTCTACGAGGTAAGATAACATCTTTTATCACCTGGTGGTACAACAAAATACGTTTTCATAAGTAAAACCTTCCAAACATTTATGTATGATTGAAAGTAAAGTAAAGGGGATTATGGGAGGTTGATATGGGATATGACGATTACCTTTCTATGATGAATGACATATATATGCAGGTTGCAAAGGCATAAGGTAAGTTCTCATATTATGGAATGATGAAATGCTTATGAAATGTGAATATGATATGATGCCATGTTTATGTTATGTGATCATGATACGATGTTATGCTTAAACTACATGATCATGATGTAATGATATGCTTATGTAAAGTGAATATGTAATGATGACATGATTATGATAGGTGATTATGGAATGATGTTATGATTATGTTATATGATCATGAAGTGATGATACGTTTATGGTAAGATTTCATGTGTGGCTTGATCACCTAGTCACTAGTCCTTTGATTAGGATTTCCATGTTCACGTGCACGTTAAGGGCCCTAAAGTAAAGATGATATGTGATTAACTTAGGTGAAAGTGTAGCCTACGTTAAGATAAAGTAAAGATAAAAGTGATTAGTTTAGGTGAAAGTGTAGCCTAAACTAATATAATAAAGAAGTCTCGAGCATATGTAAAGTTTTGTTAAGCTTAACCCGTGCTAGTTGTAAAACTAGTGCTTATGTGGTCACTTGAGTTGCTCCTTGTGTAATAGTTAGGTTTGTTTATTCCGGGTGGAGTAACTAACCACCAATGCGTAAATGCATAAACGGTTTATTCAGTTGGAAATGACTTTTCAGAATCCCTTCAACTCTAACTTCCTTGGCCTTCTCCACTGATATGTCAAAGTTTCTGGCATCATACTCAGCTTCATCATCAGGATAGTCTTTGTCCAGATGGATTTCAATCATATCATTTACCAGTCCCACTATCCTTGGGTCACTCTTGACCTTCCTGAATTGCTCCAGTGAGATGCCCAACAGATTGGCATCATTTACATCTAGTATGCCCAATCCTTGCAGTTGAACCCTTGAGACCAGCAAAGTGGCTTTCTTCTGTTTCTTTCTTTCATTTATAGCATTTCCAATTCTAACCAACCTCTTGCTGTCAGATTCAGTCACTGGAGGAAGCTGATCAGGATTTCCAGTTTCCAATAGAGGTACATCAGTAGCCGGCTGGGCAGATTCATCAGTTGCAAGTGCCTTGCCCTTATACTTCTTCCCACTATTACCTAGATCCTCAAATTCTTCAATTATGTGCATACCAGCATCAGTAGTGGCAGTAACAACCAACTCTTTCCCAATACTTGAACCTGGAGTTTCAATATGAGTGCTGGGAATATGAACAGATCTTTCCCCTTTGGCAGCATCTAGTCCTTTTCTAATTGCTTCAAAATCTGAATGACTGGAGGGTAAGCGATCTAGAGGCTGCCATTACCCCATGTTCTTGCACTCCTTGAAGACTCCACAAATCATGCAAACTGTCCTCCAAAGATGATTGACTTCTTGTGACTGGACCCAAACATTGCCATTTGTTTCATTTTTGGCCAGCCTGAATTGCTTTAAGTATTGTCAACTCATCTAGAGAGAGCCTAGTTGCACCAACGTCCTTCACAACTTCCTTATCCTTTTCTTTGCCAACTTCAGTTATCAGATTATGTATAGCGGTGGAGTGTTCAGACACCTTGCTGGCCAGAGTATCTAGACTGCACCTTAACTGATTGATCTCAGATGTAATGGGAGTGAGATCAACCTGGGGCACTGCAGTCTTGGTGATCTCAGACATCACCCTTTCCAGAAATTGTTGTTCTATAGCAGCCAAGGTTTCTTCTATCTTTTGACCAACTGAAGTGGCCAACTGGTTACCAAGCTCGATCTCATCCAGACCAGATCTATCAATAAGCAACTTAACATGTCTTTCAAGCTCCTTCAAATCAACCTCTGAAGATCAGACAGTTGTGTTCAGCAGGTTGGTAATTGAGGATGTGACCCCAGTTTGGGTAAGTGCAAAAGCCTCCCGTAAAGATGTTGGCATTAGATTGGAGGAATTGACCAGCTCATTGAGCTTGTTAAATACCAACTCCTCATTTGCAGAGAACTTATTGATTCCTAGGTCAACCACTTTGACGTTTGTAATGTGTTCTTTCTGGTACCTGGAGAGGGACCTCGTATTCTTATCAAGTATCTTTTGAATATTCTCCACCCTTGTAAGAAGGTTTTGGATATCAGATTGAAAAGATACAAACTGGCTATCCAGTGACGGAAGGGAAGGTGTCACTGGACTAGTTCGAAAAGCTACAGGTACAACTGGAGGAGGTGTTACAAGTGTTCGTTCTCCAGATATAGTAGCACCAGTTGAGACAAAAGGAGTTGTTGAAGAAAGAAGGGGAAGAGATTCAAGTTGACGTACAGGCTGAGAATGCTCAGGTATGTACGACGACGACGGTGGTGTTAGAATGTGTCTATTTCTAGGCACATTCATAGAAGATAGTAGTTGTTTGGAGGCGAATTGTGGAATTTCATGAAGTGTGGAGAAGTCAGGAGGTGAAACTGAAACTGGTTGAACTAGGGATTGATCAGAAAAGGAAGGGAGCTGATCATGTGTAGATGCATCAGCCATTTCCTCATCAGAATGTGTCTCATCTGAATCCGAGGATTCAAGCTGAAACTCACCCACACTCATGCCAAGATCCATGAATGATAGGGGTGGCCGAACAAGCTGTTCAGGCTCCTGATGACCAGTTCTAGTTGCCTGGATGGTTTCACCAGTTGGGGGATCCATTGCCGAAGCATCTTCTCCCTGGAAAGAGGTCACTGGTGCCTCAACCACAACTGCTCGATCCTCAGCTATAGTATCATGGGCTGTAGAGTCTAGAACTTCGATCTCTGGCTGTGACTGACCATAAACTTCGTCAGTTCATGCTTTAAGAGTGTCAGAAATATGGCTCTGCAAGTTAAGTGCTGACACGGACTTTAAGTTGGGCTGGGCTGACCCAATAATAACTTCACCACTTCCACCTACAGCAAATTCAAAAGTGGTTGCCCACTGTTCATCCCTTTGACTATCTCTAGCATCTTGTTGGGAAGAAACTGGAGGGCTGGGTATGGTACTAACGTTAGTGGCAAAATCTGACTGTCTCCTAAGGTGCTTCCTCATTGTATGTTTTGCCTTTGGAACTACTTGGACACCTATTGGGAGGTCTCCAGGGTGAGAGAGTGGAGGAACTGAGAAGCTGGAGCTGGTGGGAAAAGACTGTTGCCCAGGTTCAACAACCGTCACAGTACCAGCAAACGAACTGATGGGTCCCTCATTATTTTGAGGCCCCCCCCAGTAGTCTTTCTGACTCACCTTGGATTGGTGCATCAGTTTTAGAGAATGCCAGCTGCATTCTACTTGGAATCTGGACCTCTCCAGGTGATGAGCTAAGAGAGTCCAAATTCCTCAGCATCTCTGGGACAATGTAAAGAGATTGAGTGTTGTGATAAGCATCACTGCCCAGGATCTGAAGAAAACATAATGACAAGTATCTGAAGAAGGGTATATACAATCCCCTGTTACCCTTCAGTTTTTGTACAAAACTACGAAAAAGAATCTCAGCAAAGTCCACTTTAAGGCCATTCCACAAGCAGTAAGCCATTTCTGCTTGTGTAGAGTTGATCTGGTCGAGTCCACCAGAGCCTCCTCCCATGCTCTCCACAAGATGAATGAAAAAGTATCTCCATTAGGGTGTGAGGCCCTTCATCATCATGGCACCGTTTGTCTTCAACACCCCATTCTCTAAACATTCCCTATTTCCCATGTCGAGGAGCACCTGGCGATAGTTTATATTCTGGGAGATGACTATTGAAGTCTCACCTTCTCTCCCGTAGTTAAGCTGCAGGGCATCTCTCACAGTATCCGCTGTGATGGTACACTCAACTGTTCCATCCTTGAGAGAGAAGGAGATGGATGAACAGTCATCAAAGAGTTGTGCAGTGTACCAGAATTCACATAAGTAGTCATGGTACAACTTGTGTGGATTGAGAGAAAAAGTCACACCAATAGGAGAATCCAGAAGGAAATGTTGGATTCTTCCGATGAGAGAATCGGTGACTTGAACCCCTTTCAAACTAGCCATGGGGTTATTAGGGTTTAATTTAATTAATTTTGCCTCAGGGGCACCATGTGCACGTTTGATTTGAGAAGATGGATTGTATGCAACAGTGAGCAGATTTATATCTCTGCTGCGAGAAGATTTGGGAGCCATTTGATTATAGATAAAGAAAGAAATTGAAAATTTAGTAATTAGGGTTTTTGATAAGAAGCAGAGAGAAAAGAAAGTAATTTTTGATGATTGGAATTGAATGAAGGAATGTGAAATGAAAGTAAGTATGTGAAAGTAAATACAGGGTATTTATAAGCTGGATTCACAATCCCAAAGAATAACCAATAATATTTTATTGTCAAAAATCAAAACTTTAGATATTTTGTTGAAAAAGAGTTTGAATTTTGAGCCAAAACATTCAATTCTTAGTGTCAGCATTAAATGCTACGACAACATTAAGTGCTTCTTTTTACAACATGGTAATGACACGTCATGTGACAGTTGTAAGTGGGTTAAAACACTCGAGTATTATCACGTGTCACACAATTGACCAAGTATTCTGACCGTTATGAAAATCTGGTTAACCTCCAGTTTGAAGATGAAACCAAACATTTATACTGGAGGAACAGTACACTGCCAGTTTCAACTGGAGAACTCTCCAGTTGCAAAAGCAATTTTTTAATTAGAGAAATCTTTTAAGTCTTTCCCCCTAAACATGAGATCCATTTGATCAAGGACTGGCTTTTTGAGTACATCAAGGCATTCAATCTCCAACCAATCAAGGATCACCTGAACCATTCTCAACTAGAGGGCCTTACCAGTTTAATAAGGACTTAACATGCCTAGTTCATTGATGAGATGTTTAAAAGTTTTATCATCAAGAGGTTTTGTAAAAAATCAGCTAACTGTTTCTCAGTGGGAATGAAATGAATTTCAATATCTCCTTTCATAACATGGTCACAAATGAAATGATACCTGATGTCAATGTGTTTTGTTCTGGAGTGCATCACTGGGTTGTGAGAAATAGCAATTGCACTGGTGCTATCATAAAAGATTGGGGTCCTTGTGTATTTTTGACCATAATCTAGTAACTGGTTTTTGATCCAGATAATCTGGGCACAGCAACTGGCCGCAGAAATGTACTTTGCTTCGGCAGTGGACATAGAAACTGAGGTTTGCTTCTTGCTGGTCCAACTCACCAGTTTTCCTCCTAGGAAGTGACAACCACCAGTTGTAGACTTTCTATCTGTAAGGTGCCCTATTGTTGCGTGGATCGTAATAAGACGTGATTCGTTATGTCAAGAGTGCGGAATCCTCTGAGATAACGAGATTACTATTGCCTTTTGTTGATTAATGAGCAATTAACCAACCCAAGGAGATGCACAAGGCTTGTGGTTCGTGTAGGAGATCACACGAAGGAACAAATAACCTTAGCTCGTAAATTCGTGAATAACTCTTAAGAATTCGTAAATCATTAACCTAATTTCGTAGATTAGGTCTTGTATTTATACTAGTTAAGTATTGATTACAAACAAGTTCCTAAAAACGTAAACAATAATCAAATCTATGTTGCGATTGTCACACCAAATCTGCATCTACGGACTCCCCCTTGACGATTGCAACTAGATCTCTTTAAAGTCTTGAAAACTTGAAATTCAAAGCTATCCATTAAACAAAAGTCTTGTGCTATTCGCATGAATTCTCTCTTGTAAACAAAAGTCTTTCCTCTACTATCCAAAAATCTACAGCTGAGCAAGGTGTATCCAAAAGTCTTCTTTGATCACCTCTTGACAAGTTGACAACCTGCATTGGATCATACATGCGTAGCAACATCTGTTTCTATGAATCATCAACAAACATCTGTGCTTCGCCTGACTTGATATCTATCTGCCAAAATGTCATCTCCGTCAGCATATCTTGATCCCATCTGATAACGGGAACCTTCTTAACACATTTAATCTTCTTCTGGACAAACCGAAATGTGCCATCTGGATTCTTAATCTTCTTCAAAGGTGTTGGCTTTATCAACCTTTCTTCTGGCTTCAGACCTCTATCACTGAAATACTTAATCCTTTCATCTCTGAATCTATTCCAGTAGAAATCTGCAAGTCCATTGCTCTAAAGATTAACGAACCAGTGTCTTCCCAAATCTATCATGTCTGAATCACTGAGAGAGTGGAAATGTCTTCGACTCATTGACATATACTGGCAACCCTCCTTTCTCTTGATAATAAAAAATTTGATTCTGTAGCATCTATATTCCAGTATAGATCAAAAATATTATCATGTCCTTCATCGACTATGTTTGCATATACAGCAAATCTAAACCTTGCAGCATTCTTAGGTTCATCTGGACTATCTCTGATTGGATTGAGATTGAGATGCTCTACTTCAGCTATTGGTTCAACTTGAATGACTTCATCTTCATTAAAGACACGATCAAAGTCATAAGGTGTCTCAAGCAACCTTTGTCTATCAGTTTCCAAAGTAATGAACTCTCCTTCTTCCAAATCTTCATCATCGATACTTTCTAAATCTTCTTCAGCATCAAGATCGTCCAATGCACCTATCCTTTGAAGCTTATCTGCAATTCAAACGATTTACATATACAAAGATAAAGAACATAAATCACAAGTCAAGACATAATAAAATAGTATAAATACATTAAAAGAAATTAAAATAAATAATACTATATCATAAATATAATGTAACAAGTACATTAATATTTATCTTATAATCTTTATCTATTTTAACTTACAACAATAATATTATATCATAAATATAATGTAACACATACAGTTATATTTATCTTATAATCATTGTTTTTCATTACTCGAGTATTTTAAAAAGTACACTATCAATATGTTAAGCCGAACAGAATAATTCTTTGATAACTATTCTAAGCTGAATAACACTTTGATTAACACTCTAAATTGTTATTATAACTCAAGTAATCTAATGTACACACATCAATTAAAAATACAAATTTAATAGCACTAAGGTTCATAATCTGAATCTGAATCCGAATCTGACTCTGACTCTGAAGATGTATGAGTTAACCCTGACTGTTCTTTCATTTGATCCTTAAGTGATCCTGTATCATAATAATCATCATAATCCATAATCTCAGCTCTAGCTCTCATATGAGCTTGGGGATCATATCCCAATCTCTTTTCTAGTCTATGCACAATTAAAGAGTGCAAATCTGACTCTATAGAGGCATTGGTAGTAGAATCAGTCTTAATTGACTCACTATTCTGAGTAGATTTTCCTTTGCTAAGATTTTCTTTTTCTTTATTACTATGAGGATCATTCACTGTCTCCCTTTCTATTCTATCAGAATTAGAATCATAGTTACCAGAATTGGAATCTTCCCCATCATCATTATTATCTGGATCATCAGGATCTGCATCTGGAGTGGTCATCACAGCTTTGCCTTTATCTTGAGTCCCAGAAGTACTAGCACCAGCTGTACCAGCAATCTCTGACTCTCTTTGTCTTGATGACTCCCCCTGAACATCAGCAGTCTCTGTATCCATAGTAGCATCATCAGTATCTTGACCTTGACCCTGATTCTCTGGCTCACCTGGTTGTGTTTGATCTTAACCTTGAGCTGGATCTTGATCTTCATGATCATTAACTCTAGTCTTCTTTGCAAGCTCATCATCTCTACAACCATCTTTATCTCCCCCTTGAGCCAAGAATTGGTCAAGTCTAGATCCAAGAGAATGAACAAGAGCTGTCATCATGTCCATCTCTTCCTGATGCTTAGCATCTTGGAGCTTTAGCTGATTCTCCAAAGCTGTAACCCTCATCTCTAACATCTTTTTCTCATAAAATAAACGACTCAGCTGCACTTGAACAGGTACAGGTGGACGTGAAGTAGAAGCAACGTCAGATGTCGAGACCTGAGGGGGCATCGTAGCTTCAAACGAAGGCATACAAGCACTAGAAGTTCCTGTGGGTGGCATCTGTGGTCTTTGCAGAGGAGCCAACAGACGTCCCATTATTGTTGAAACAGGAACTGTCGCCTGAATGGGAGCAGACGAAGGGCTAGGAGCAACAAGTGTCGGAACTGTAGACTCCGGAGCAGCAGGAATCGTAACAGTGGTAGCTTTAGTACAACTTGTGCACGAGAACCAATTCCCCTTATTATAAACTTTGGTCTCGACCTTCTCTCCCCAACAGTAACACCAGCAGCAGAAGGAGCAGACACAGACGCAGGAACATCAGAAACTGAAGCTCTTAAAGCAGCAACCGATGGAGAATCACCAACAGTAGGTGCATGAGACCTCTCCATGGCTTCAGAATAAGCAGCAAACTCTCTATCAACTTCAGCTTGAGATCTCGCATGTCTTCTTTGCTTCGGCAGTCTTTCTTCCTCTTCTTCATCTTCCGAGTCCTCAACAACATTAACCGGAACTTCAGAAGGACCAACATCAACATCAACTAGAGCAAAGGTAGAGGTAGAAACTCCAGTAGATGATGGTACAAGATTTGTAGGATCATCAATATCCTCCATGAGAGCATCCATATCAGAATCATGCTCCAAATCACCAGCATACAGAGGAACATCAATGAGTCCCTCAAACTGATCAGCTCGTTCTTCATGAAGATCATCATGAGCCTGATCATCATCACCAGCTGCAGCAGCAACAACAGGTTCATTATCTTCCCAACCTTGTCGAGGTGCAACATAGTTAGAATTAATCAAATGTCCGAACAGAGGTGGATTATGAACCTCAATCGGAACATTTCTTCCCGACACGTGCTTCAAACTTTCTGCAAATGCCTTATAAGTAAGACGACCTAAATTGAACGTAGGACCGTCAAATGGCAAATCAGCTGCAAAGTGACGAATGATAATCATCACAAATCTTGGAAACAAGTAGAACTTCTTGTCGGTTCCAAATGATCTCATTTGTCTTTCAAAATCATCAAAAATGTACTGAGAAAAGCTATATGGCTTGTTCAGCACCAAAGCCACCAACTGAGATGCATTCTGAATGTTCATCTGATCATGACCCGTACTCCGATGACTCATAGACCTCAACAAATAGTAAGCAAGGAGCTTCCATTTGCCGCGAAGATTCTTTCTAAAGTATGGGTGTGTAATGTTACCAGCATAACCCATACGACGTAGAGCACCATCACAGAATTCTTCTATAAACTCAATAGGACCTTGCTCCATGTCATCAACACCTAAGTGTAAAATAGTCCTCAAGTCTCCAGCTGAGAACGAAATAGAACGTCCTCCAACAGTAGTGCGAATGTACAAATGATCACCCAGCTGCACTGATCGGGCTGAGTTCCAAAACTCCCGAATGAGACTTATTATCAACGGAGGGTTCTCGGTCAACGCAAAGTTAATGCGACAACGTGCAAGAAACTGGAGAACACCGTGAAACTCTGCAGTGCACCCCGTCTGTGTGATACTGAGATCGAGTGCAGCATTGTGTTCCTTAGCGAAAACACGAGCGTTATCACCTTGTCCAGCCATACCTGCACAAAATTAGACAAAAACGACAAGAAAAACAATTGTGAGAATAAACAAAAAAACTAAAAATTAGGGTTTTAGCGTTCTACTTCGTGATGACGTCATCACGAGGAGGATTTCCCTCGTCGTGACGTCAGCAGGAGCCACTTATGAAACCCAGAAACACGAGGTACAAAACATCTCCATTCGATGTTAAAATCAATTAAAATCAATAAATAACATCAACTTGGACTTGTTTTGCTTCGATCATATGCCAGAAAGTGATTAAATTTCGAATTAAATGAGCACGAAGTAGATGTTCTGTGTGCTTTGTGTGAATAGTAACCGAACCATAATTTTATCAATTAATCTTGATTTAACGTTTGTTAACTTAAGTTTTCATTAGATTTAACATATTTAAACATCAACTAATCCAATTTTAAGTCCAATTTAAGTCCAAATCATCATTAATCGAAGTTCTAATTTGTGGTTCGTCCTAGTTACTGTTCACGCGAGGCAAAATAAAAAATTTGGGCATTATAACGACTTGTAATCGTTCAAATCCATAGTTAAAACATCAATAATCAATCCTAGATCAAGTATTTACCAACAAACTAGGATGATTAATACGAAAAGAGGGTGAAATCGATCGAAAAGAGGGATGGATGAATAGTAACACGAGGAAGAGGTGATTCGTGTGATTTACTTAGGGTTAATTTTCGATTAAAAGTAATTAATGAATAGTGAAACCCGTATTTATATTCGGAGCTTCGTGGGCCGGGCCGAAGGAGTCCTTCGTGGGCTTCACGCTGACGTCAGCATGAGGCATGATGACGTCAGCACAGACCAAAACGAGTTTTCAGAATTTAAATCACATAATCTCCATTCCTTAGCCAAATTTCGCAAATTTTCCAAAAAATCTAAATAAGGAAAAATTCCAGAAGTTCTAGAAACATAAACCTGTAGATACTCGTTACTCAAAACCAGTATCTACTTGAATATGCTATCGTAAATCATCCGTACTAACTTGTCATCACAATAATGTATCAAATAAATCTTACATTATTATCTTGACATAAAATCGATCATTCCTTCATTGATGTTTAACTGAACCAAATACAAACTTACATCAAAACACATTTAATGTATAATGTATGCCAAAATATTATATCAACAACCTATCATATTACATCTTAGGTTGTGATCTTGATAATAAAACTATAACCTATCACACTAAGTCTTAGGTTATTAAAGCAGATCATCCGTGTATCACTTGTAATCTCTGTAGAAGCAATTTCTGAACAGCTTTTGTTGTCCATTGCAATACAATTCAAAGGGCTGACAAACAAGCGAAAACAATTCTGCCTTCAATCAAAAAATTTTGATATCATATAAAATGAGTTTATTATTTGTAACCTGCACACTTAACAAACTTCATTAATACATCAAAATCAACAAAGTATTATCAATATGCAAAACAACCAAAAGCTTAACCTATCGATAAAATAAAATCTAAGGCAAGTCAAATCTTTGTCAAGCATACTTATCTACCAAAAACAATTGAAATTTAAAAAATTTAATTGAAACACATTCAAAAATATTTTGACCTTTCAATTTCCAAAACATTTCATTTTCTAAATTAAACAACTTATGTATTAATTAGAAAATCCATCTTGTAAACATTTATACCGTACGCAACAAGACTTATATAATTCACTAAGAAGTATAACTTTTAATGCTTATCAAATCTCTCGTGCAATAAGAACTAGTTTGACACACAAACTGACACTTATCACAAAAATAAAAATAAAGACGAAACAAAAATAAAAATAAAAATAAAAATAAACTAAGCTACTTTATTTATTTACAAGAGATTCTAACTTTCTGCAGATTAGATCAGAACTTTCTGTGAGACCCATGTAGCGAACTTTCTGACAACCTATCCCAAGTTGGAAGCTTTAGGTAGGCTAGGTATACAAAGACACCCTGAGGACATACTTGTCCGAATCTCATAAAAAAACATTAGCCCCTTATTTTTCATTCATTTCATTTGCATAACAATATCACATTTAGCTTTCATGCTCATGATTGGTAGAAGTTTTTGCCTATACATTGAACAAATCTTATAGTAATGCTAGATCTTTCACAAAATTTAAGGACCAGATCAGTTCATTACTTTGTGTCTACGAATATATCCCAAATTGTAATCAGCCATATATCTGAATATGTTTCCCACAAGAACATCGTATAATTTAAGTTCAGATTTAGGAAATCTTGCTACTTTGTGTCTACGAATATATCCCAAATTGTAATCACTGAACTAAGCAGTTATATTACGATTAAGTAGACTTAAAAGCTAAGTATCCTCACTTCTAATCATCTTACAACATTAACTTAAATTTCTCCATATTTTTGTCATTTTGTCATTTTCTCATTTTTCACATTTTTATGGTTTTTATGACACTAAGAACTCTTTTTGTATTTTTATGACTCTAGCTATTTACAGACACAAACTTACAAAATTAGTTCTTTGAGAGATTTAATATGAATAAGCATTTTTCATCCCATTGAGAAGAATTAGCTTCTCAAATCGAGTCTTATCAAATGCTTTGGTATATAGATCAGCTAAATTATCATCGGTTATAACCTTTTCCAAATGAATTAACTTCTTTTGGGCACAATCACGCAAGAAATGATGTCTAATATCAATATGCTTGGTGACCTTATGCATGACAGGGTTATTTGTAATGTCTATTGCTGATTTATTGTCTATTCTAATAGGAGTATCAAGAAAATCCATACCATAGTCACGAAGTTGTTGCTGAATCCACAATACCCGGGAACAACAGCTACCAGCAGCCATATACTCTGCCTCACATGAAGACTGAGCAACACATGTCTGCTTCTTGCATTGCCATGATACTAATCTCCCTCCTAACAATTGACAACCTCCAGTCGTAGACTTTCTGTCATTGTTACAACCGACAAAATTCGAATCAGTATATGCAACAAAACCAAACGTTCCTCCCATTGGATACCATAGACCAAGCCCTTGGTTTCCCTTAAGATAACGTAGAATACTCTTTGCCGCAGTCAAATGTGATTCTTTCGGACTAGCTTGAAATCTAGCGCAAAGACAAACAGCGAACATAATATCTGGACGCGAAGCAGTCAGATACATCAATGAGCCAATAATAGCACGATAATAAGTTGCATCCATAAGTTCATCTTTCGGATCAAGCACCCCTAAACCATGATTTTGCTGAATAGGAGTACCATATGTCTTGGACTCTAGCATTTGTAACCTCTCCAAGATGTCATCGACATACTTAGACTGGTGAATAAAGAATCCATCTTTCCTTTGATCTACTTGTAGTCCGAGGAAAAATTGTAATTACCCCATAGCACTCATTTCAAAAACATTTTTCATGCTCATTTCAAACTCTTTGCACATCTTTATATTAGATGAACCAAAAATGATATCATCCACGTAAACTTGTACAATCAGATAATCTCGCTTCTTCCACTTGATAAACAATGTGCTGTCTATCGATCCTCTTGTAAAGCCATTTGTCAACAAGTGCGTTGACAACTTTTCATACCACGCTCTGGGTGCTTGATGCAATCTATAAAGAGCCTTATCCAATCGATATGCTCTACTTGGATAATTTGGATCTTCAAACCCCGGTGGCTGGTAAACATACACTTCTTCTTTGACTTCTCCGTACAAGAAGGCACTCTTAACGTCCAACTGATATACCTTTATACCTTTGAAACTTGCAAAAGCTAAAAATAACCTTATAGCTTCAATCCTAGCAACTGGTGCAAAAGTTTCGTTATAGTCATATCCTTCTCGTTGTGCAAACCCCTGAACAACCAAACGTGATTTATTCCTAGTAACGATCCCTTTGTCATCTCGTTTGCATTTATATACCCAACGAGTTCCAATTGGTTCTTTACCTCTAGGCACATCCACTAACTCCCAAACTCCAAGTTTTTCAAATTGAGCTAATTCTTCTTGCATAGCTTCAACCCAACATGGATCTTGAAGTGCTGCCTTAACATTCTTAGGTTCTACTTGTGAAATGAAACCAAAATACAAACACTCAGTTATCAATCCGGTGTCTTCCACTTCACAAAACAAACTAGTTAGATCCTTATTCAATTGATTTCTAGTTCGAACAGGTTCTGTAGCATTTCCAAGAATATTTTCAACTGGGTGATCCTTATTAACTTGATATTGAGGAACCGAATCAACATTCAAACTGTCTCCTAAATTTGTTCTAATCTGAAACTCAGGAGAGTTGAATTCATCTTCTGATTCTTCAGAAATAGGATCATCATCAGGCAGTGTAACCTTCGATGGAGTAGGTGGTGTAGTCTTTGCGGGTTCATTATTGTCTGAATCTGGTGTCTTATCCTTGTCCTTACCACTTTCATCAATATCAGTAGTAGACTGAACGTTGGTTGGAGTAGTATCGACATTCTTAGTAGGCGGAGATATAGGAGTATTATCCATGTGATCTCTTAAAATAATCACATCATCAATTTTCTCAGGATCTGAATAAGAATCAGGACCATGTAGTGAACTAAACACACTATCGTAATCGAAGCTTTTGCCACTTCCAGAATGAATAGCGGGCTTATGACTGACAATCTTGACATTTGTTCCCAAATCAACTTTGCCGGTCTGTTTGTTGTAAACCCGTCGAATTGATGTTCCCGATTTATAACCCATGAGAAATCCCTCTTCAACCTTTGACTGAGGTAGATACTTCAAGAAAGTACACGGTACACCAAATGGTTCAACATTCTGTAAATTCGGTTTCTTCTTATGTAGAAGCTCATAACATGTCTTATTATGACGCTTAACCACAGTAACCCTATTTAAAATATGACAAGCTGTATTCACTGCTTCTGCCCAAAACATAGTAGGAAGCCCTGAATCTGCAAGCATAGTTCTGACTGTCTCGATTAGAGTCCTATTCTTCCTTTCAGCAACTTCATTCTGTTGTGGTTCATACGGAGAACTGTATTGATGTTGAATTCCCTTTGACAAACAAAAGACATCCATCACATTATTCTTAAATTCAATTCCGTTGTCACTCCTGATTCTCTTAACACGAACTCCATAAATATTTTCAGTTTCGACATAGAAATTTATCATCTTTCGAGTAATCATCAGTAACCACCAAACAATAATACATCCCACCGATACTTCTTACATTTACTGGACCAAATAAATCCATGTGAAGTAACTCAAAGGATTGGCGATAGAATTTACTTGTTTCGGTTTATGTGCAGACTTTTGCTGTTTACCTTTCAAACAAGGTACACATTTGTCTTCCATTCTAAACCGTTTAATGGGAACGCCGTCAACCAAACCATGTTTGACAATGTCATTCATCTTTCGGAAATTGATATGTCCCATTCTTCTATGCCATAGTAACGATTCAGATTCGTTTGCTTTTGATAACAAGCAAACAGACTCCTCTGGATTATCAACACCTGACACAAGGCCATAGATGTCTCTCTTCCTAGGAGCTTTCAGCAGGATCTAGTCTTCAGGAATAACATATCCTGGTTTCAATATAAGTGCTTTTTTCTCATTAAAATGGACAGTATTACCCTTGTCACAAATCTGAGAAACACTTAATAAATTATGTGATAACTGTTCCACATAATTGACTTTCTCCAGCGTAATCTTCCCATTGACAACATCACCTTGGCCTGAGATGTTGCCGCCCTTGGGACCAGCGAAACTAACGTACAAACCATTTACATCTTCATAATTGGACAAAACATTCTTATCCCCTGTCATGTGCCGAGAGCATCCACTATCAACATACCAAAGACTAATAGGCTTCCTTGGTTCTCCCTGCACATTAGACGATAAGATGGTTAGTTTCTGAAGGGAACCCAAAACTTTTGAGGTTTAGGTTTGCCGAATTCATCTCTAATGATTAATTCGGTCCAATATCCATCGCTCTTTAATGGAGCCTTGGATGAAGATGGTGTCACCGACTGTTTCTTAGGTGAGGTGAAACGAGTCTTAGGAGGAGAATTCCTTGGTGAGTGAGTACCAAATCTAGGTTGACTCCCTAATCGATCATAGAATTTAGACGAACTATTAATTCTAACAGGAAGGGATTGATTTTGTTGAGTCATCTTCCTAGGTGAATTACTCCTTTGAGGTGTACGAGAACGACTTGGACTTACACTACTAAAAATAGTATTCTGTGAAGGTCCCTGTCGTTTTGGAGTTTTAGACCTATTATTATGAGCAACAATATCTGAGTCACTAGATCCACCAGAAGACCTACTTCATAACAATAGAAACACAATTTTTTAGCTCTTGCTTTCTTAGCTTTAACATCAAACTCAGCTGAAGTCATACCCAAACATTCCTTAAGTTCAATTGTGGCTGACTCCTCTTTTGACAAACCAGTTGACTCATTTTTACCCGAAAAATGTACTTTCTTTTGAGAATTTTTATGAGTCTTGTATGGAGTTAAGGGAACTTCACTAGACGTAGATTCATCCTTATTCCATACTTTATCAATCTTGTCATGATCGATCTTTTCAAAATCAATTTCATTTGATGTGAAAATAGTATCACATCCTTTCATTGTAAAACATTTAATATTCTTATCTACGGGACAAGTTGATTTTACTTCACTAGATCCTTTAGAAGTACTAGCATCATAAATTCCATTCTTAGGATCCACTGGTTTAACAAATGAACTCTCAAGCTTATGTTTCTTGTTAAGCTCCTTAATTTTATCAATCGAGTTTTTTGAACTTTTAGGGGTCTTTGGATCAACATTTTGTTTTTCTGAAACGATTGGATCAACTTCACCACTGTCAATCTTTTCAGTAAGCTGTGATAGAGACTCTGTATAATTATCATTGAACGGACCTCTAACTTCATTATAACTCATACCCAAACCACTTTTATCCTTTGAATCCCGTGGTACAGGTTTTTGCATTTGTATTGATCGTATTAAATCAGATCCCCTAATTTGATCTAGTCTTGTATTAAGCTTAACTATCTCCAATTTTGCGTCAACTAATATTTTCTCCTTTTTAGAAAAATCTTCAGTTAGTTGAGCATATTGTTCATTTCCTACTTTTTCCATCAGAACTGACTCCTTTAGTTTTTCTTTTAAGGCAAGAATATCCTTATCAGATGCACGAATCTTATCTTGATAAAGACTTTCTTGTTTTACTAAACAGAATTTTTGGCAAACAAAGAGTTGTTTTCATTTTTAAACATGTTGTTCTGACTAGTTAAGTTAATAACTGACTTATTCAAAATAAACACCTCAAGTTTTAAGTCCGACACCATTCTACACACGTCAATTATAGAAGATAAAAAACATGATACCTTCTGATCTGCAGCCTTGCAATCTGCCATGTATGCAACGAAGTCTTCAGTTGTCATACCTTCAGGTATCTCAAAGTCCTTCATCTGTTCTTCAATGCTCTGCATAAAGATGTTATCAACAGGATTTGATGACTCTTTCTTTTCTTCAGATGCTTTTACTGCAGTCATTTGTTCACTCTTAGATCTTACTGTCTCAGCAACATTACACATATTCTTCTGTACTGTCTCAAATGCACTTTCTTCACTTGAGTACACAGCATAATCAATTGTTGCGGCTACCTCATCATATAATTCTACCATGTAGGCATGATTCGAGGTATCATGGGATTGTGTATGCCATTGATAAGTATCATCTAGATTTTGAACAACAACAGCCTTTGACTCCGAAAATGGTGACTAAACTGGCTGCTGTGGAGTAACAGGATATGTAATCATTGCTTGCGTCTTATGATTATTCGGTGTAATACTGCCTTGATTGTAATTTTGACGACCAGCAACAGTATTATCAATCCTCTTAGGTCGTTTACACTCTCTTGCAAAATGACGAAATCCATCGCAATTATAACATTTCACCTTGGATTTGTCAAAACCTTTAGTGCCATTACCTATAGGTCTACCAGTTCTCTGAGTGAATCTTCTGACCTTAATAGTAAGCATGGCAAACTGCCATTGTAGATCCATTTCTTCCAAATCATCAGGATCTAGTTGATTGTAATCCTCATCAATTACTACAGGATCAGTAACCTTTCCCCCAATAAATGCTTCATGAGCATTACAAAAGGCTGAGTAAATACTCATTCTTTTTTCTGCAGAACTCATACTCATTGGCATATAGTGGAAAGATTGTGCATTGCTCTTAACATTTGAATTTGTATTGTCATAAGCAACATATCCGGCAATACCATCAGCATCTACTATTGGTGTAGCTTCTGCACCACTTAGAAATGCATTATTTCCTGAGCTGGAACTTGCTAAATGAACAGACTTAGCATGATATAAGGATGGATCTTGTGTAAAATCTGAGTGAGTGTCTTTAATCCTTCTCTTCATATCTCTGTTCTTCAGCTTGGAGACTACCTTCTCAAAATCCCATGTACTGTATTCCTGATCATCTTGAAGTTGATGAACATAATCAGTCCAAGTTTTAGGCAGTGAATCCAGAAACTTATCAACTAGCTCAGTTTGAGGATAAACAACTTCAAAGTATGACAATTCAGTGGTTAGATGACTGAATCGAATAATAATCTCATCAAGAGATTCCCCCTTCAGTCCATTAAAGGCTTCATACTGGCGCTTGAGAAGCTTGATACGGTTCTTCTTCAAAGTTACATCACCCTTACAATACCTTTCGAGAGCATCCCATAAATCCTTTGAAGTAGTGTACTTTTTAAATAGATGTACACTATCTTGAGGCAATGCCATAGTTAGAGTTGACAAAGCCTTCCCTTCAACAGCGTATCTTTTACGTTCTTCAATAGACATATCAGCATAAGTGTACCTACTGATCACTCCGTTTTTCTCATATGAAGGCCAATCAAAACCTTGAGTTATTACTAGCCACATTTCCATGTCAGTGAGACGAATGTAGTCTTCAAAACGTCTCTTCCACATCCAATAATTCTCCATACGGAAAAGGTTTGGAGGTGTATTACCCCGACCAACCTCATGATCATGCATGATCATCTGGCTGATAAGTAAGGCATTAGGTGAGTTTGCGGCAGCTGGTAAAGTAGTCATTTTGAATCGTTTGATAACAAATTAAACGAAATAATATTAAGTTCGTGTGAGAGGAAGTACACGTGGCACGAAGTACACGAAACACGAAGTTACGTGGCACGAAGCACGAAGTCACGTGGCACGAAGCTGTATGACTTTCACGAAGTACACGTGGCACGAAGTACAGCACGAAGTACCGCGTCACGGCCTAAGTCACGAAGGGTAGTTCGTGTTGACGTGGCACGAAGTAAAACTAAGTCACACGAGTCACACGTGACACAAAGTCCACGAAGTGACAAAGATGTAAGCACGAAGCAAAAACCAACCTCGTGCTAACGTAAGCACGAAGTGTCACACGAAGGAGAACACGAAAACGCAAATTAACACGAATTTCGAATGAAATTGCAATCAATAGCCAATCAAACGATCTTAAACCTTCTGGTAATCAACCTTAGGGCTCTGATACCATTTGTAAGGTGCCCTATTGTTGCGTGGATCGTAATACGACGTGATTCGTTATGTCAAGAGTGCGGAATCCTCTTGAGATAACTAGATTACTATTGCCTTTTGTTGATTAATGAGCAATTAGCCAACCCAAAGAGATGCACAAGGCTTGTGGTTCGTGTAGGAGATCACACGAAAGAACAAATAACCTTAGCTTGTAAATTCATGAAATACTCTTAAGAATTCGTAAATCATTAACCTAATTTCGTAGATTAGGTCTTGTATTTATACTAGTTAAGTATTGGATCGTGTGGGCTTAGGCCTCAATTACGTATTAGGCCCTAAACAATAAACAATCGTTCTGCCTCGTGCTGACGTCAGCACGAGGTTGTTCCTACATGCTGATGACGTCAGCACGAGGGATGACCTTTAGTTCTTTGTTTTGACTTTGTTTGACTCGTACATAACATCCAATCACCGTTTAAGTGTTCTATGACACTTATAAACCTTGATTCTATGTTCGTGTACCTGCAAAACAATATATAACACACAAACACAATACAAAACATAAACAGATATAATATTGAAGTTCAAACGTAATCATTAAATATCAACATAAGTTATTATTTAAATGATTACAAACAAGTTTCTAAAAACGTAAATAATAATCAAATCTATGTTGCGATTGTCACACCAAATCTGCATCTACACTATCTATCTTACAACCTGCATGATCTGAAACTGAATAACCCATTAGATCTAACCCTGGGCCTTTGGGATACCAAAGACCAAGGCTAGGGCACCATTTTAGGTACCTAAAAATGCGCTTGACAGCGTATAAATGTGATTCTTTTGGGTTAGCCTGAAATCTGGCACATAAACATGTTGCAAACATTATATCTGGTCGACTTGCAGTTAAGTACATCAGTGAGCCAACCATTCCACGATATTCTTTTTGGTCCACTGGTTTTGCATTTGGATCATAATCCAAATTCAAAGGTGCTGCAATGGGTGTGTTTTTCGATGGGATTGAATCAAATTTGTATTTTCTTAACAAATCTCTAACATATTTTTCTTGGTTAATAAAGATACCATCCATGGTTTGTTTAATTTGTAAACCTAAGAAAAACGTTAATTCTCCCATTAAACTCATTTCAAACTCAGTGGACATGATTTTTGAAAATTTTTTACACATTGCATCATTAGTTGATCCAAATATAATGTCGTCAACATAAATTTGTACCGGTAAGATATTACCTTTTTCTTTCAAGATAAACAAGGTATTATCTATTGCACCTCTTAGAAAACCATGTTTAAGAAGATGTTTGGTTAAAGTGTCATACCAGGCTTTGGGGGCTTGTCTAAGACCATACAATGCTTTGTTCAGTCTATATACCCAGTGAGGATGCTTCTCATCAATGAAGCCTGGAGTCTGTTTAAAATACACTTCTTCTTCCAATGTTCCATTTAGAAACGCACTTTTGACATCCATCTGGTAGACTTTGAATTGCAGATGGGCTGCATAAGCCAAGAAAATTCGTATGGCTTCAAGTCTTGCAACTAGAGCAAAAGTCTCATCAAAATCAACACCTTCTGCTTGACAATAATCAACTCCTTCTGCTTGGCAATAACCCTTGGCAACCAATCTGGCTTTGTTTCTAACCACATTGCCATCTTCATCCATCTTGTTTCGGTAAACCCATCTTGTTCCAATAGGTTCCTTCTTCAACCCTGGTGGACAAGGAACAAGTTCCCACACATTGTTCCTCTCAAACTGGATAAGCTTTTATTGCATTGCTTCTACCCAGCTTGGGTCTGCCATAGCCTCATCAATCTTCTTTGGTTCAATCAGTGATAAGAAGGTGACGTTCAAGCATTGTTCACTTGTGGCGCTTCTAGTCTGAACCCCACTAGGGACATACTGGAGGTAACCACTCCCTTGGTTGGGGGTTGTGCCGCCCCCTTGGATCTCCAATTATCTGCTCAATTGGATGCGTTTGTGTCCATTTAGTGTATTGACTAAGTTGGTGTACAACAATATCAGTGTAAGTCACCTGAGGAACCTCCACAGTTGTTGAAACCGGAGGAGGATCAGTCCAGACTTCTTCAACATCCTCATCAGATTCAATGAGATCACGATTTGCATCGTGGAATTCTTCAGTTGAAGGCATATCTTGAACAACTGGAGAACTTTGAGTCTGAACTGGTTCTGATACTGGAGTGGCACGAACATCAGATCCAATCACCAGTTTTTGTGGTAAATTAAAACTGATGGAGGGATAGAATGAAGTGTCAGTGGAGCTTTTCTTTTGTGCAACTGGTTCCAAGTCTTGGTGACTGGAAACATCTTCTGTTGTAGAAACTGATTGATAAACTTTATCAGATACACCAAAATCAACTGGGATAACTGAAGATAAATCAAGGCTTGGTCGTTTATTGATTGCTTCATTTGATTCATCGAATGTGATATGAATTGTCTCATGTACCTTTTGGAGTCTATAATTATAAACTCTATAGGCCTTTCTTATATCTGAATAACACACAAAAACACCTTCGTCAGCCTTTGCATCAAACTTTTCCAACTGACTGGAATCGTTAAGAATATAAACTGGACAACCAAATACATGGAAATAACCAATATTTGGTTTACGATTCCTTGGTATACTTGAGCTCAAATCTTTTGATGAGAGAGATGATTTCACCAGGTGCACCACTTTTTGATTTGATGAATACCACCTAACAATATCTGATGTATTCATCAACCACAACTAAAGTGTATCTCTTACCAGCTTTAGTTTGAACATTCACTGGACCAAAGAGATCCATACGTAACATGTGAAGAAGTTTAGTGATACTGAAGTTTTGCCTGGTCTTGAAACTGGCTCTTTTCTTCTTGCCCATCTCACACCCTGGACATAGCTTTTCCTTTTTAAAAGAAATTAAAGGTATCCCATCCACTAATTGCTTTCTTGACAACTTATTGTTATTTTTGAAATTAAGGTGTGATAACCTTTTATGCCATAACCAGTTGGTGTCCTCATTAGCTTTTGCATAGAAACAATGTTCTTTTGGAGCTGGTTCCATGTCCATAATGTACACATTTCCCTTTCTTGGAGCGATCATTACCACTTGCCAATCCTTGTTAAAAATGGTGCCTTGTGCAACATCGAACAGAACTCTGAAGCCATCATCACACAGTTGACTTACACTGATCAGGTTATATTTCAAACCATTTACAAATGCGACTTTAGTGAATTTGACTTGTCCATTGTTAAGCATACCATATCCTTCAGTTTTTCCACTACCATCATTACCAAAATTCACTGTCGATCCATCTTGGACAGTGAACTTTTCCAGCAGGGGCTTACATCCTGTCATAGTCCGTCCAACTGCGTTGTCCAGATACCAGATATGCTTCTTTCGATCGCCCTGCACACCCACAAAATCATTAGTAGTTTTTGTGAACCCATCTTTTCTTGATGGGTTCACTGTACTTCACCTGAGAAGTCATAGTTGATTGTTGAAGGGTGGAACTAGAGGCTGAATCTGGAGCTTGTTCAGTTACTTCAGATTCACGAGTAAAAACAATTGGTACTTGGTATTTGTTTCCCATTTTATTTTCAGTTTTGGTTCCAGGTGGAACCTTTTGTTTTTGTTTAGACTTGGAAAGGGTTTTGACACTTAGCTTTTCAACTAAAGGAGAAGAAGCTCCTTCCAGATTTTTGATTCTGGTAGTACAACTGTGAACCTGCCTAGACAAAAGTTGGAGTCGACTATCCTGTTTCAGCAAAATCTCATTTTCTACAGACACCTGAACCTTGGACTTAGGTTCAATTTGATTCTTAGTCTTAGGATTCTTGGGCTCCTTTGACTTTTGAGGTAAAGGCTTTTCACAATCAACCTTTTTAACTGGAGCTTTAGTCTGATTGGCTCCAGTTTTAACCTCAACAGGGGTGATTTCAACAGATTCAGTTTTGAAATTCTTAGGTTGATCATAAGGAGTTTCAACTTCAAGAGATGAAGGAAATGCATGGAGATCTGGTATGACAGCTGCCATTTGAAGATCTCCTGATTTCCATGCATTCTTTTGGGCATTAATTGCTCTTGAAAAAGCATCATAATTCTTCTTAGATGCTTTAACCCAGGACTTGATAATCTCTTTTTCTTTCTCAAGATCAAATTTTAAACTTTGATTTTCAAGTTTTAAAGCTTCAACTTTCAAAACTAACTCTTTTAGAGCCAACTGGACACTCTGCACGTCATTCAACTGGGTTTCACATTGTTTAATTCAGTTAAAATTATTTCCAGATATCTTTCACTATCAGTTCTTACAGTTTCTACAAACAATAAATCACCATTGAGTGATTCAGCAATGTCCAGTTTCAATTCAGGGTCATCCTGCTTATCATAATCACATACCTTTTTCATAATGATGTCCACCCATCTTCCTGCAATGACATCATCTTTCACCAGATGTTGCTGTTGATCTTCTAGTGCCATAAAACACATATCCCTAATCTCTTCCTCATCATCAGATGAATCATCAGAGAGTTCCCACATTCCTTTAGTGTTTGCCATCATGCATTTATTCTTTTCTTTTTCTTTTTCAAGAGACAAGAGGGCAATTTGTGCCTTAAGCTTCTTATATTTAGCTTTATATTTATCATCAGGCACATTATTCATTGGGACGAGAGGACCAGATTGATTGTTCATTTGACTAGATCTGCATTCCTTCATAAAGTGACCTTTCTTATCACACATATAGCAAGTAAGACTGGCCTTGTCCAGAGAGTTGGAGCTAGAAGCATTGTTGGAACCATTAAATCGATTAGATTTATGCTTAAACCTATTAAAGGTCTTGGCAATCATGGCTACCAGATCACCATCGTCAGTTTCATCACAACCAACACTGGTCTCAGTGGTCAAACCAGAGTTCAGCAAATTGCTTAACATCTCCTTCATAGAATGTAACTTGACATTCTCAGCAGAAATTAAAGCAGCACAAGGTTGTCCAGTGAAACTGGTTACCTTAGAACTTTGGACATGGTTTATGGCATCCTGTTTAGCCATAAGTCTTGCAGCATTGTTATCCTCAGTGAATCTAAAAGCTCCATAGAGAGATGCAAGAGTGTGACTGTGCAGGGTCTTAGCTTGTCTTAGGACAAGAATCATATTTTCCCATTTAGATGGAAGAATATCACAAAATTTCTCAAGAAGGATGTCCTTGTCTTTTTCAATACCCAACCCTCTCAACTGATTAATAAGGCTAGTAAATCTGGTATAAGTACCAGTTAGATATTCATTAGGTAGAGCAAAGAAGGATTCCTACTTCTTGTTTAAGGCAACTTTCCTAGTGACAATGGTGTCATCACCTCCTTCAAACAGAATGACCAATTCATCCCACATCGCCTTGGCACTGGGAAACAACACAAGTGTTGGAATTAAGTCTTCAGGGACAGCAGCAAGGATCATGTTTTTCAGTCGGGTATCCAAGCCTACCAGTCTACGATCCTCATCTGACCAGTGGTCTTCTGGTTTTTCTCTAGAGCCTCTTCTTCCAGTTGGATCAAGAAGAGGACTTACCTCGAGAGACATGGGTACATAAGGTCCATCCTTAAGGATTTTTAACATATACCTCTCTATCCCACTAAAATACAGCAGCATTCTGGCCTTCCATGTCCAAATGTTTCACCATTCCCATCAAATTTGGGAACATGAGTATTTGAGTAATGGACATGGACGTGGTTGGGGGCATTAGGAGGAAGTGGAGGAGGATTGGTATTAGCAATTTGATTAACATTTTGATTAGGTACAGTATTGTTAACATTAATGTTTTCATCATGACCAGGACCATTCTCACCTTCAGTAGTAGACATCTTAGTAAATCTAGGCAATTATGTTAGCCTTCTGCTTAGATACCACTTATAAGTCCGAACTCAAGAGATGGTACTAACTGAAGACACCTCTATGTCAATGGTGAGATTTCTTTGCAATATAAACACTGAACTGGAGAAGTCCAGTTACAGTGAATGTATACCGAGTCCTTAGTTAGATTACTTAGCAGGTGACAATAAGGAAAAGACAATGCAATAAGTAAATACAACAAAGTAAAAATGGTGAGACCAAGTTGTAATTTTCAAATGTATTTTATTTATTGATGCTAAATAAAATTCAAGGTTGTTGCGGAACCAAGATAATACATAAGTGTAAATATCCTAACAACCTATGAAATACAAACGATCTATACTTAGAAATTCTCTTTAACAATCGCAACACTTAAAGTTGTGAAGTGTTCCATTTTACGATTGAGAGAATATTGCATAATTGCATCAAGAATATTGCAAAAGTTTGAATATGCAAAGTTATATTCTTGTTGTGCAAAGACCTCTATTTATAGACAAAGTTGGCATTGGGATTCGAACTTTGTCGTATAGATATGGTTGACAGCATTTAAGGAAACTAGGTGAGTTCCTTTGAAATGCTTGATAAGGTAAGTCAAAATGTTACTTTATCCAACCTGCTTTATGCACTTTTGTACTTTAATCATAGACAAATGATATTGTCTGTATAAAGCTGGATAAAGCAAAAAGGTCTTCCTCGTAAACAGTGTAAAGCATTGTAAAGGCTTTAGACTGATATTCTCCAGTTTCAATCTGTGTCGAATGCCAACTGGTGTTCGATGCCATTGTCATTCTCTATCTTCCACTTGTTGTCTTCGACGTCAATTGGAATGTCTTCAGTTCTGATCAGATCTCAACTAGAGGAAGTCTTCAGTTGCATTAACTGTACGTTGCAACTAGACTTCAATATATTTCTGAACAAATCTTCTGGTCTCCAGATGCAACTGAAGACTGGCCAGTTTTAGTCGAAACTGGTCCTAACAATGCATTTTCCTCACTTTGTTTCACAAAATTAACACTCCGTACATGTGACAAAACTCAACACTTAGGTTATGTTTGACAAGAGCTTTTCAAAAGTTTCCAGGGAGCTTTACTTTTAAAGTTTGAAGAAAAAGCTCATATTGTGTTAAAAGCGTTGTTTAGGTGCAAGTATCTTTAGTTTTTATTTAAAAGGAAAGACTCCATACAAAAAGTTACAGCTACAGTTTCCATCCAAACACCTCTAAAATATAAAATCTCTAGCTAATAGTTTTATTTAAAAGCTACAACTTATACTTTGGGACTTCTATCAAATCACAACATATACATTTTCTTCACTTTATTTCACAAATTAACACTTCATACATGTGACAAAACTCAACACCTAGGTTATGTTCAACAAGAGCTTTTCAAAAGTTTTCATCGAGCTTTACTATTTAAGTTTGAAGAAAAAGATCATGTTGTGTTAAAAAAGTTGTTAACTGGATGCAACTATTTTTAACTTTTATTTAAAAGGAAAGGCTCTACACAAATTACTCTTAAAATTATAGCTACAGTTTTCATCCAAATACCTCTAAAATATAAAATTTCTAGATAATAGTTTTGTTTTAAAGCTACAACTTATACCTATAACTACTTTTATCAAACATAAACTTAATATATGAAAAGACATGCCATTAAATGCATATTTATCATTTAAGAGAAAATCTTTTAACATGTGTTGACCAAAAAGTAAAGATGATAATGTGCTTAGACAATTTATCCAAGGATGATAATGTGCATGTACTCAATTGTTAAAAAGATCTTGAAGTCTAGTCCGTAATCTTCAACTTTAATTAATTAATTCTATATATGGTTCCATATGTCATATATTCATAGACTAGTCTTAATATATATACTTTACTATATGTATTATTTTATTTTTCAAATGAGTTGAGCTACTGTGTGCAGTGGCAGAAACAGGATTGAATGTGACCCGTAGCACTAATCTTTTTTGTTAGTCTCGTATCACCGCAAAGTTACGATAACCTTTAGACTGTTATAATTTTAGCATTTTATTAAGGATTTAAGTCTTTTTTTGGTGGTTTTTTAAGAGTTTTTTTACACTTTTGGAGTATATTTTTAATATTTATTGGCACAAATACATCTTTATAAGTTATATTGATAGGAAAATCTTTCGAAAGTTTAAAATTAGTTACATTGACCAGTATCCTATATTTATTTGACCCGTAGCACTAATAAAAAATACATCATCTTTCAGAAAAAACTATACTACAAAATTTTACGGACCTGTGGCTCCGTCTACCCCTTATCTATGTGTGGTTTCGTCAGTGATCGTGTGACGGTGTCCTACCGAGTTTGACTCCTTGTCATTTTTTAAATCTTTTTGTGAAAAGTTTAAGTTATTTCTTTCTAGTGGATCTTGTTATTTATATGAAATTCAACTAAGCCCTTAACATTTTAAGGAAAAAGAAAGAGTTAGAAGAAGAGAGATAAATGGAAGAGAAGGATAGATTTTTCTTCTTTTCAAATTATCTCAAAAATGTACAGAAAGAAATTTAAACAAAATGTATTAGATTTTCTTTTCATTTTCTCTTCTTATATCAAATGAAACTCAAAAACACAACAACTTTTAAAATCCTTCAAAATCTTTTTCTTTCTTTCAACAAACTCAAGAACACAACATAAAGGTTCATACATATATGGCCGAATAAATATATTCGATATTCTCACAATTTCAACAAAAATAGATGTTTACCATCAAGTATAATTGGTATATTGATGGTCCATGAATACAAAACTTATGTTATATTTAAATTAGACAAGAAAGTAAATAAGAAGATAAATAACAAGAACAATGACAAGTTCAATTGTAATAAATCAATGCAAGGATAATCTTATGTATCATTGATTAAACGATGAATACATGGTTGATCTTACACACTTGACTTACAAGAATACAAAAGAACAAAGATAATTGTTAAGTCTAGACACACTAAAAACTTGAACAATTACAAGTGACACAAACTTTCAAGGTGACTAACACACTTGATACAATGCGGTTGTGTTGCCTTTTATAGAGAATAATTAGGGAAACTCAGCCTTCCTTGATCATGACATGATGGTGGTTGTCGACATCTCATTGGTTCATCGTACTTGAATCATGTGCCATTGTCTTCTTTACCAAAACGGGTATGAAAGAGAAAACCCTTGTTTTGGTCGCAACTGTACTTTTGCCAAACAAGGCAGATTACAGTTGGTTAACCACCATGTGACTTCTTGTCTTCATCTTGTTTGAATTTTTCCCACCATGACACACATACTGGATAATTCTACCTACTGAGTATGAGTCACCGGACTCGCTGAATATTTGCTAAAGACTTGCTGACGACACATGTCAGCGAGCAAGTCTCATCAGTGAATCCAAGACTTAACAATCTCCCCCTATTTGTTGAGGAGACTTGCTAATTGGATAAGTCTCAAGTCATGTATGAGGAAAGAAGAAAAATCTTTATTTCACATTAAAAATGTTAGAGGCAATACAAATTAAATATTAAGGACATTTGAGGCCATTGCTGCTTGAATTTCAAAAGCTTCTTCTTGCTTGGCTATCCTCAGCACTGGATCATCTCTTATATGAGGCTTAGTCAGCTCCTCATCTATCATACTTATGACCGATCTGACACTCGACACCTTGACAAACCTTTTCCTGAGGCCAATCAGAAATCCAGTGGATGCTTTTTCCATTTCAGCAATGCGGAAGAAGAGTTCATCATTTTGAAAGTTGTTGAAGAAGATGCCAGCAGGTTGTTCAAGAACTCTCCCCTCTTCAAAGAAAGCTCTGGGAGGAAGCTTCAGGTTTAAACTAGCATCAGTGGGAATAGGAGGAAGATCAGCAAGCAAGAGTCTTTCAGCATGCTTTCTTTTAGGTACACGCTTGCCTGCTGACAAAGTAACAGCTGCTGGGGTCCCAAAGACAGCTGCTGGAGGTCTGCCTTAAACTTTGTTTCAAACTTCAGAGCTTTATGAAAATATTCTTTCAGCATCTTCTGAAGGTGTACATAACTGGCAGCCTTTTTGTTCTTAATCAGCATGTAAATTTCAAACCATTCTGACGCTCCAAGGTTGGTGATCTTCACATCTTCAATTCTTGTTGGCGCAGTGTCACCTTCCCTTACGAACTTCAGATTTGATTTAGTCCCCAAGGCTGCTTTATGGACCTCAGCAGCAATTATTCTTTCCTTCCACTTTCTATCATTCATGATTTTTATCCACTTGGCCTTGTCACTCTCAAACTTTTCTCTTTTTTCCTTCAATCGCTGCTCTACATCAGCTTGTTTTTGTCTATAGAGAGCTTGAGGCCCACCAGTGGTCAGCAGCATCTTCTGTTCAGCATCCATCTGATCCTTCTCGAAAAGGGCCAACTGGGAAATGAACTGTAGATTTTTCCTTTCATTCTCCTGGTTTAACTTTATTCTGTCAAGCTCCTCCAGTGCCTCTTCTTGAGTTTTTCCTTCGGCAGTAAGAGAGAGAACATCGATCACCTGAAATTGATTGCCTGCCGGGGAAGTGATGGATCCATTTTGAGTAATTTGAGCATTTGAGGAAGATGGTCTGCTGAGAATGCCAGCGTCTATTAGCTGCTTCCTTCCAGCTTCAGTTATCTGCGTAATTTGAGCATTTGCAACATAGCGAGGATGAAAGATAGGGAGCATTTCTCTGGATCTATCCGTCTCCATTTCTTGAATGTGAGCATCTTCCCATCCTGCTTTTAATGTCCGAGGACTTAATTCCTCTTCTTCTTCATTAAGCACATTTTGAGCCTGAGGAGCATCACTAACAGCTAATGGTTGTTCCCCCTCAACATTTGCACCTGTCTCCCCCTCAGCTTCAGCAGAGGGAAGACCAACAGCTTCCATTATTGAAGCCTCCCCCTCAGTACCAGCAGGGGGACTTGTTTCTTCAGCCACTAGTGCTCTTTCTTCATTTGTTGTTTCAGTGGCTGTAGCATTATTATCATCTTCATCAAGGACCGTGTCAGCAGTTTCTTCAAACATATTACCCACTGCCTTTTTTACTGCTTCAGAGACAAGATCCAAGATGACAGCATCAACTTTCTCCCCCTTGGAGGTTGTATTATTGATAACAACCTCCATAGTTGCCGTAGGAGCATCTTTCTTGTTGAGAAGTTGGGTTAGCATGGATTTAATTTCCCCAACTTTTGCTTCCAGTTTCTGTTGGCACTTACGATCTTCCTCAATGAACGAGACTTGAGGAGGAGGAAGACTGGCCAATTGTGTTTCCAAGGCACTGATTGCCTTAGAATTATTTTCAACCTGGGTGATAAGGGGAGACACCAGGTCAGCAAGCTTCTGAACTTCAGTAGTGGCAACTAAATACATGGAAGTATTTGATTTGAGGTTTCTTTCCTCTTAACACTCATATGCTGTCTTGTCATGTCTTTTAACAATGAGACATCGATTTTGAGTATGACAAGCAGTGTTGACTGCTTTAGCCGAAAACCTACTGGGAAGTGAGGACTCACTGAGCATTGTACGTGCTGCCTCAATAAGAGTTCTATTTCTCCTTTCAGCAACACCATTTTGCTCAGGAGTTCTAGTGGAAGAGAAGTTTTGTGAGATCCCTTGATCAGCAGAAAAAGATTCAAGAGTGTGATTTCTAAACTCAGTGCCATGATCGCTTCTGAGTTCTTTAACCCTTATGCTGTTGAGATTTTCCATTTTCTTAATGAATTTGATAATTTCATCAGCAGCATCACTCTTAGAATTAAGAAAAATTGTCCAAGTGTATCGTGAATATTCATCCAGAATTACTAAAGTGTATCTACTGCCCTTTAGACTTTGGACATCCACTGGACCAAAAAGGTCCATGTGAAGAAGATGAAAGCAACCTTTAACAGAATTTGCTTGTTTTGTTTTGAAAGTAGCTCTATGGCATTTGCCTTTTTCACAAGCGCCACAGAATCTATCTTTTTCAAAAGAAAGAGGAGGAAGGCCACGAACAAGGTTCTTTGTGGCCAGTGAGTTTATGGTTTTAAAGTTCACATGCGACATACGCTTGTGCCATAACCAAATTAACTCGGATGCTGACTTAGCAAAGAAACAAGTCTCACTATCAGTCTTGATAGGAGTGAAGTCTACAAGATATACATCTCTTTTTCTTGGTGCAACCAAGACGACTTCCTTGTTGATGTTTACTACAGTGCCTTGATGTTTATCAAGGATTACTTTGTAGTCAGCATCACATAGTTGACTTATGCTGATGAGATTATGCTTTAATCCATTTACATAAGAAACTTTTGAGAATTTTAAGAGGCCATTAGAAAGAAGACCATACCCTTCAGTCTGTCTAGTGGAGTTATCACCAAACACCACTGTAGGACCAGGTGCCTCTGTATAGTTATCTAGCAGGGACTTAGAGCTAGTCATGTGTTTTGAACAACCACTGTCCAAATACCACACTCCTTTTCCTAGCGAGCCCTGCATGGATGTAAAGAAAGGATTTAGGGTTCACTTTGTTCATCCATTGCTATGTCAGCAGGATTAACTAAAGGTACTTCAGGGGAGGATATTGGCTCTTCAGAGAGAGCCTCCTCAAGAGTAGTGTGATTTCCCACAGAGACAAGACCAAAGATGTTATCTTCATTGGAGGGCATTATGCTGGTTTCATTACTATGAAGATATGCATAGTGTAATAACACGATTTTTTCTCTAGATTCGATCTCAATCAATGGCGGTTCAAGTGTGTGTGTTCAAGGAGTTGAGGGTATTTATAGTCTAAATCTACAATTAAGCTAATTGACACTCCTAGTCCCTCAACCTTAGAAATCATTTTACCATGTCTTAACAATAACAAAGTCCACTAACTTAAATTACAATTTATCACTATTTTTGGATTTATAACATTCTCCCCCTTAGTGATATATTGTAATGAATGAAGTACGTGTTATTTTGTCTTGTAGGAATCAAGTTGATGAGCCCGATGGTGAAGACAATTGGTGTGATGAAACAACTCTTCAAAGCTTTCTCATTGTCTTTGGAGAACTTGAATCAATCTTGGTCTTGGACTTCTTGAAGTCAAAACATGATGAAATTCTCAATGTTCTTTTTTTAAACAGAGAATAAAATGAATGAGTTTAGAATCTTTGAAAATTGTTGAACCATGAATCAGAGTTGTCTTTTGAAGTGCGAAAGGTATAAATTTGGCTTTGGTTCTTCAATCTTTGATTCTTGAATGAAAATTTGTTTCCTTGGAATGAAGTATCAAAAACTTAAACTCTCCCCCTTGATATATGCATTGAAGCTTCTTGATCAAGTATTATTATATGACTATGAAGATCTTAAATGAAATGTGTCGATGAAGATTCTTTCGAAACTTTACTTCTTTGTCTTGAATCTTCCAATCAATCTTTCAACTTTCGTAGCTTTGATCTTTGTCATTTTGACTTGAACACTTTGGAGAGTAAACTTTTGAACAAGACTTGAATTAATCATGCTCCCCCTTAATTCATGAGTGTAAGCATTTGTGAGCATCTTTGAAAATGAAAATTTGAACAACTCAAGTCAAGAACTAAATTTTGAAAATGAACAACTCAAATCTGAAAATTTGAGCTCAATTGACTGAAATTCCATTAATTGCAAGTTTTCCCATCAATCCCATAAAATATTCTAATCTTTTATCCGTAACCTCCATACACTCACTACAACCTTCTTGCTAACTCCATATTTGCACAAATCAAGCTCAAAGGTTTTCTTTCGCAATCAATCAATCATAATCTTTTTCTCCCCCTCATAATGACAAAGTTTGGAACCAATGTCATTATGCAAACATTGATTGATAAAAATAAGAGAATTTGTGAGATGAGAAATGGAAAAAGAAAAACCGGATAAGGATGATCCGTTAACATGAAATGACCGATAGAAATGTATGACATTTTCGGATTTCCTATGTATCATTGAATTATGCACAAAGCAATTTTCTAACATAGTTCGGTCTTGTAGCTTTTCAACTACGAGATTGCTTTAAAGAATAGGAATCATGGTCAGTGTCACCTAAAGCGTTCGATAACCATAATCTATTATCCTTAAAGATTTTTAGAGAACATCCGAGGTCACTGATAGACTTCTCGTTCACTCAATAATCACATAAATGTAATTATGAGACCTACGTTCAATGTTGGAAACGATATTAGCATTGGTAGGATTTCCATTTGATCATTATGGAATATCAAGTAAGATATCACTACAAATGTTCCGGCTATATCACATAGATATGCAATAATATCACAAAGATATGACTCAAATGTGTCTTAAGATAATGAATAAGGATCAAACTAATGATCAATCAAGATAGCTCTAGACACAATGTGATCAAATGAAGTCGGGGACTGGAGCAGAATGTCTCCCTTTTTCAATATCAACATCTTCCAAATGAAGAGTCAATAGAAATGTGAAAAATCTCCGTGAGAAATGAAACAAGTATTTGTTAAGAAACACTTGAGTGGTTAGGTAAAGATGTGCATCACTTCATTGGGTTCATGAAGTCTTTATCAAGAATGACATCCGATAGAAATGTGTTGTACACGGCGATTTGAGAGTTTTAGGGAAGGGTGTCATTTCTTTTAACCCTTTTCTCACAACATATCACCATAACCTCTCACTTTTCGACTTTACTCCCTCCATCCTATTTGCACGAAACCATCATCACTCAAAATACCCTTACAATCTAATGAAAGAATTGAAGAACTTATCGGTGATGATGAAGTTCATGGAGTGAATGAATCGCTCATGTGCAAACTAAACACAGACCTTCATTTGATGAAAATCATTTGAAAATCATCAAATGTGTATAAGAAAATGATTTGAAAACACATTTGAAGTTTTGAACTTTTTGAAATCACAAACTCCCCCTTAATCTATGCAAAGGTAGATTTTTAAAAAAAAATTTCATAGAAAGGTAGAGCAAAAATTGTTTTTGTGAAGTCAACTAAAGTAAAATCTTTGCTGTGATATATACATGGAAAAAAATTTGAGATACTAAAAGTGAACAAGATTTTAAGAAACTCAAAGTTTTGCGTCAACAACAATGTTCATAGTAAGACTACTAGGGAGTACACAAAGGCGTTCAATCCTTCGCATCTTACATCAACAAGTTGGATGCAAATAAAACATTTAAGCATAAATTTAACTCAATAAATTGTTCAAGATGAGACAACTAGGGAGTACACAAAGGCGTTCAATCCGTCGCTTCTCATATCAACAATTGAGAGTAACAAAATTTTTGAAAAGAAAAATAATTCTTTTGAAAATAAATAAAACTTTTTAAGAACGGGTTATACACAGAGTATGTATAAGCCATTTTGAAATAAATAAATCGTTAAAGCACAGGTTACATACTGAGTATATGTAAGCCACAAAGAAAAAAAATAAAGAAAATCTTTTTGTTATTTTTCAAAATTTCATATTTTTGTATTTGATTTTCGTCTTTTCAAATTTTGTATTTTGTTTTTCAAGAATGTATCAAGAACAAAATAAGTTAAGGTTCAAGATTTAACATGCCAAGCTTAGAGATCAGAAAGTTAAACCTTTTCTCATCCAATGGTTTAGTGAACAAATCTGCAAGTTGGTAGTCAGTTCCCACAAAGTAGAGTTCGATGTCACCTTTCTCAATATGATCTTTGAGAAAATGATATCTCACATCTATATGCTTTGACCGAGAGTGATTTACTGAATTGACTGCAATAGCAATGGCACTTTGAGAATCACAATAGATGGGAATATGATCATATTTCAGACCATAATCAGTAAGCTGAGTCTTTATCCATAACACTTGAGCACAACAACTAGCCGCAGCCACATATTCAGCTTCGGCTGTTGATAGTGACACACAGTTTTGTTTCTTGGAAGACCAACTCACAATTTTATCACCCAAAAATTGTAAAGTACCGGAAGTGCTCTTGCGATCAAGCTTACAACCTGCATGATCTGCATCTGAATAGGCAGTTAAATTGAATCCAGTATCCCTTGGATACCAGAGACCTAAATTGGGTGTACCCTTCAGATAACGAAATATTCTTTTCACAGCTTGAAAATGTAAATCAGTTGGAGCAACTTGATACCTAGCACACATACATGTTGCAAACATTATATCTGGGCGAGATGCTGTTAGATACAACAATGATCCAATCATACTTCTATATCTCTTTTGGTCAAATGGTTTCCCATTTTTATCAGCATTAATACTTGTACGAGCAGCCATTGGAGTTGAAATTGAAGAGCAAGTAGTCATATCAAACTTTTTCAACATGTCATGAATGTACTTACCTTGTGATATGAAAATACCATTTGGTAGTTGTTTGATTTGATGACCCAAAAAGTAGTTCATTTCCCCAATCATGCTCATTTCAAAATGATTAACCATTAGAGATGAAAAGTTTCGGCAAAATGTTTGACTGGTTGACCCAAAGATAATGTCATCAACATATATTTGGACAAGATGAACATGCTTACCTTGTTTGCGAATGAATAGGGTAGGGTCAATTGTGCCTTTGGTAAAGCCACCTCTAATCAAGAAAGTAGATAAGGAATCATACCATGCTCGGGGTGCTTGCTTAAGACCGTAGAGAGCCTTGTCTAACCTGTAGACATGGTTTGGCCTTTTGGGATCAACAAAACCTTCTGGTTGTTCAACGTAAACTTCTTCTTTGAGATCACCATTCAAGAAAGCTGTCTTCACATCCATTTGAAACACAGTGAAGTTTCTGAATGCAGCATAAGCTAAGAAAATCCGTATGGCTTCCATTCTTGCAACTGGAGCAAAATTTTTGTCGAAATCAACACCAGGTTGTTGGCAATAACCCTTTGCAACTAATCGAGCTTTGTTCCTTACTACCACTCCATTCTCATCCTTCCTATTCTTGAAAATCCACTTTGTGCGAATAGGTTCATCTTTTCTTGGATTTGGAACTAATCTCCATACTTTCAGTCTTTCAAACTGAGCGAGTTTGTCTTGCATAGCCTTAACCCATTCTGGATCTCGAAGAGCTTCAGAAACAGTTTTGGGTTCAATGTTGCTAAGAGAAAGTGCAACAAGACACTCATTCTCTGAAGTATGAGTAGTTACTCCGGCTTGTGGATCTCCAATAATTTGATCTGCAGGATGATCTTTTCGCATACGTGACCATTTGCGATCAGGAGGAAGAGGATCTTGTTGATTGACATCAACATCATCATCATTAAAACCAGAGTTTTGCTGAGAGATGGAATCATAGCTTGGTAGAATAGCTTCCTCGTAAGATGGATGATCGAAGTCAAGAGGCACATATACATTTGGAGTGTTTATCGGATTGGTAGTCTTGGTAAATTGGGTAGGTTGTTCTTGAACATTCACTAGAGAAGAATTATCAGGAGAGGATTGAGAAGAAGAATCATTAGAAGAGGATGAAGAACTACTACTTGAAGAAGTAGTATTTGGCTCAGAAGTACTTGATGATGATTCATGATGGTTGTCAAGAACTGGATCATTGTTTGAAACTGGTTCAACGATGACTTGAGGTTCTTCATCATGAATCGGTTTAGAATTGTAGAATTCTTCAAAAAGAATATCTAACTCATCACTTATTGGAGCTGAAAACTTCTTGAATTTAGATGCTAAAGTAGAAGTTCTTGATGAAGTACTTGAAGCACTTAGATCATTACTTGTTGATAGCAAACTTTCTTGCTCAAAGATCATGCCCGACATCTCATCAAACCAAACATTCATTGTTTCTTGAATCGTATTTGTTCGACGATTGTAGATTCGGTAGGCAATCGATGTCTTGGAATAACCAACAAAGTAACCTTCATCACCTTTCTTCTCGAACTTTCCAAGATTTTCCCGATCATTCAGAGTATAACAAACACACCCAAAGATATGAAAATAGTTGATGTTGGGTTTCCGTTTGTTAACAACCTCATAAGGAGTCTTCTCAAAACGCTGATTAACAATAGACCAATTCTGAGTGTGACAAGCAGTGTCAACAGCTTCAGTCCACATATTGGAAGGTAACTTAGAATAAGCAAGCATGGTTCTTGCAGCTTCCACAAGTGTTCGATTTCTCCTTTCAACGACACCATTTTGTTGTAGGGTACGAACCGCAGAGAATTGATGAGAAATGCCTTTGGATTTACAAAATTCATCAAACACGGCATTTTTGAACTCAGTTCCGTTATCCGAACGGATGTAACGGACTGGAAGTTGAAGATTTACTTGAGTAGAAGTGATGAAATCGATCAAAGTTTGAGTTGTTTCATCTTTAGAGGCAAGAAACTTGACCCAAGTATATCTTGAATAATCATCAACAATAACCAAGATGTATCTCTTCCCATTTCAACTTTGTACTTTCATCGGCCCACAAAGATCCATGTGAAGCAAATGAAAAGGTGCTAATGAATTTGGAGATTTCTTAGGTTTATGAGAAGCTCGTTTAATCTTCCCAACAACACAAGAAGGACACACATGCTCACTTTCATACTTATAGTCTGGCAAGACTTCAACAAGATGCTTGTTGATCAAAGTATTAATGGTAGGAAAGTTTAGGTGAGAAAGCCTTCTATGCCACAACCAAGAATTCTTTGATGTAGCTTTCGAAATGAGACAAATATTATCGGTTGGTTGGTTATCATCGAGATTAATGGTAAAAAGGTTATCATCGTGGTCGCCACCCAAAATGTCAACTCCATCTAGAGTTTGAACTTTGCAAAGAGATTGTCGAAAAAGAACTTGAAGATTGTTGTCACAGAATTGTCCAACACTGAACAAGTTATGACTTAATCCTTCAACATAGTGAACTTTCTTAATGACAATTCCATTGCGTGCAATATCACCATAGCCTAAGATAGGAGCGAAATTGTTGTTACCGAATCGAACAGTTCCCATGAATCGTTCGATAAAGTTCTTGAGCAATGCTTTATTGCCAGTCATGTGTTTTGAACACCCGGAATCGAGTATCCAAACACAGATGGTTATTTCCTGCAATCAAATAGAATTAACCGACTTTAGGTACCCACTTGAAGACGGGTCCTTTGTGGTTAGTTAACACAGGCAGGGTATATAACTTAGGATACGTATACAAACATGCTTTAGAATCAACATAGGCATTAACAAGCACATTATCAACAAGCACATTTGGATTAAACAAGCGAACATTAACACATGAATCAAAAGTAACATGTCTACCAGCATTCAAACCATGCATATGAGAACAAGAATCAACATTGTTTACAACATCACAAGACTTAGCCTTGGCACCATTAACATTGTTTTTCAAATAGGATTTAAAAGATAAATTGTTTGACACAACAGAAACAAGCTTCTTCTTACTACCCGCTTTTCTCCTTTGTCTTTTCTTCCTTTTCTCAACTTTAGTGATCTTAGGTACTAAAGACTTAGCTACCCATTTAGACTCACTAATCAAGCTCTTTCTACCTATTGGATTGACACTAAGAAGATTAGAACGAGAATTTTGAAGCACTTTTATCTTTTTAGACTCTTTTGGAGGTGCGGAAACTTCTTGTTTCTTAGGTTTATCATGAGAAAACCAGCCATATCTATCCCTATACCTAGTTGCACCATTTGAAGCATCCCTAGTTAGCAAAACTGAGCTAGATTTAGATACTTTAGTTAATGAACTAGATTGAGAGTTAGATGAAGAAACATTTGAATTGATTTCCAGAAGCTTCTGTTTGTTGTATTTGATTTTGGGAATGGTCTCAACTTGTTTGGTTTTGACATGCTTTTCCGAGGTAGGACACTTTGTTTTTGACTTATTGATTCTTGATTTTTTGACAGTCTTTGGTTCAGTCTTGACAAGTTTTGGAATAACTTGTTTCTTTGAATAATGTGAAGTTGGATCTTTGGAAAACAATTTTGGAAATTCCTCTTTTGATTCAACTTTGATTTTGATAGATTCAATCTTTTTCTCAGTTTCAGAATCAAAAGCATATTCTCCCTCCATGAATTTATCAAAATCATCTTTTGTGAAAGGTTTAACCGGAGAGATTTTTGAAAAATCAGGAATCTTGGTTTCCAACTTTACACTATGGGTAGTCTCAGGAATTAGATCAAGTTGTGTGAGTCCACCTACACAAGATGTACAACTAGAACAAGATATAACAAGATATAAAATAGGTTAACAATAAACACAAGTATATCAAGTAACCCGACTAGCAAGTGGTTCAAATCTAGATAAAGACTAGTTATGAACCACGATCCAGATATGGATATGAACAATAAAGAACAAGTGCTTGAAACTATATAAATACTAATTATATTCAAGTATTATGGCAATGAGTCAAGATGTATTTTTCAAAGTATTTTATTTATTTCTATAAACAAAATACAAGAGTTGTTGCGGAACAAAGATAATCACACTTGTGAAAAAATCTAAACAACCCTACAAATACAAATGATCTATGCGACAAGGAATTACTCGTAAGAATACTTAGAGTAATATCACACGTTGCAATTGCCAAAGTTCCAAGCATTTTTGCAAGTGTGAGAAGTCTTATATTTATAGGCAAACATGTGTTGATGACATGGCAATATGCCATACAAATATGGTTGGATGCATTTATGGATTTGTGGGACAAATCCATAACATGCTTGTTTAAGGTAAAGTATTGTAAGTTTCTTTGATGTGACTTGACATACTTTATTCCCAACCTTTTGCTAAAACTTTCCCAATCCCAGGTATAAGATAATTAACCGGGTAAAGGTAGTTAAAGCTGCAAAAAGACTTTCCTCGTAATCAGTGAAAAAGTGTTGTAAATACTTTTTCACTGAGCCTCTTCAGATTCAACTTCAAGTAAGATCTTCTCTGAGCTCTGCTTCTGAGATGATCTTCTTCTTCAGTCTTCAGTCTTTGACTTCAGTCTGAACGTCTTCATTGTAGGTTGATTCTGAATCTAAAGTGAAGCTTCAGTGAGCTTTATTCTGAATGACTTCAGAATCCTGAGCAAGCTTTCTTTACTGAACCTCAACTATTTTGAACAAATCATACTTAGTCGATTTTCGACCTAACAACTTGAACTGACACATCTTTGGTTTCACAAGAAATTAGAGTAGAAGTATCAACACCTATACTAGCACTAAGCTTAGGGTGAACAACTAACTCTTCAAGAGAATCACAAGTGAAAAACCTATAGTAGTACCATATCAAAACTAAACTATGTGCAAGTTCGTCATTAAATAAATCAGTTTGCACATAATCATCAGCTATAGAAGCAACAGTTTGACATGAACACTCAAGAGAATCAGTCAAGGTCTGGGTGAAAGAATCAGCAGATGAAACACAAGTAATCTGAGTGTAATGGTCTACTACAGCACTTAGACTAGTTTGAGTAGAAACATTCACACAAACTTTCTTGGTGTCTACATCAATTAATTCATTCTATGAACTTTGATTTTGAGACTTGAGATGATCAATGACTTGTTGTTGACAATTCACCTTTTGTTGTAAACCTTCTATTTGTTTTTCCAAAATTGTGGATGAAACATACATTTTAATAGGTTTAGGTGAAATACCAATTGACTCTTGGTTTTAAAAATTTGATGCTATTTCTTCTAATTTGAAAATTGAAGATTTTTTAATATTACATGAAGCATTTATAGCATCATAGTTGACCAAAAATTCATTTTGAGGTATTTTCTCAACATCATTAGTCTCAAATTCGTCATCCAGTGGACGAATAAATTGTTGTACCATACCAAGGCGAAAAAATTTTTCATCATACAGAGGTTCCAATTTTTCATCAAAAATTCTTTTGCCTTTTGTAATGGAGTAATATTCTCAAATCCCAACCCATGAAGAAGTTCCAATTTGTCAATTTTCGACTTGTTGAAATAGGCGGTAAAATCCAAAAGAGGGTTTTGTTCAACTTTATATAACTTCTCTTGATAGAAACGTATATTCTTTTTGAATTCCTCAATTTGGTTTTTAAGATTTTCAATTTCAACACCTTTCAAAAAACAAGTATGATTTAAATCAGAAATCTTTCTTTCTATGTCAACATTGTTTGGTTTGGATTCTTGAAGCTTTTTATTAAGAATATCAACATCTATTTGTCTAGCATTTGCTCGAAGCCACTCATTGGTCTTTTGAATTTCAAAATCTTGATTGGCTTTTTCAAGGTCATGAATGGTCTTTTCAAGATTGTGACATTTATGTAATAACTTAGAATCAGTAGAGGCATTCAACTCACATTCTTTAACCAACATTTGATCTTTGTATGTTTGAAAATCTTGTTTAATAGTATCATAATCAAAAAATAATTTTGAATATTCTTCAAAGAGTTTTGAAAATTCACTTTTAGAAAATGAAATAGTATTTTTCAACTTCTTATTTTTGTTGGTTAAAGACGTGATATGAATTGTTAAATTTGATAAAGCTAAATCAAACGACTCTTTATCTTTAACTATTGAAAAAGCAGAGTGTAGATTTACCTCATCATCCGGGTACTCATCATCAATGCTTTTAGCCTCAAAAGCTTTGTCCTTGGCCAACCTCGCCATGAAGCACACATTTGTAGAGAGATCTTCATCTTCATCATCCGAGAGCAACAGCCATTTGTCATTTTCATCAAGCAATGCATGATCGGCTTCCACTTACTTTGCCGACAACATCTTCTACTTGTAGTACTCATAGTTCCGCTTACGAGGTTGCTTGCAATCAATTGCAAAATGACCAGGATTTCCACAATTGTAGCACTTTTTATCAGAAGCTTTACCCTTTTCAACAACTTGTTTGTCATAACCTTCAACTTTCTTTTCAACATGCTTAGATCCACTTGATTCACCTTGACCATTATTCTTGGAATGATAGTGTCCTTCTTGGGAAATGCACTTGTGGAAGAAGTGCGGAGATTATTGTTTGTTGGCCTCGCTTTGTAGAACTTTTTCTTGAAGTGCATGGTAACTGCGGCAAGAGCTTGATATAATTCGTCAGAAACACCATTTCTTGGAGCCAACATATCATCTCCCTTGTCATCGGACGAAGAAACAACTACCATTTGCCTTTTAAGAGCTTCATAAACCTTCTTTTCAACAATTAATGCCAAAGGATCAGAAGATACAACTTCTGGCATTTTGTTCGATGAAGCTTTGTTTAGGACTTGATGTTCATTGAGTTTGAAGGATTCATGAAGATTATGGATGGAGAACTTGGCCAGATTTTGATGTTGCTTAATCTGAGTTCCATAATCTTCCCACTCAGGACTAAGAGCTTTCATGAATTTGATGTTTAACTCAATCTCTGATTTCTTGACATTGTTCTTCCTAAGTTCATTTATGACATTGCAGAATCTACAATAGACAGCCTCTAGAGATTTATTTGGCAATTTGCTGAAGTTGTCAAACTCAGTCAACACATTTGTCAATCTAGTTGTTGAAGTTAGGTCAGATCCTTCCATTTGTCTTGCCACCTCATCCCATATCTCCTTGGCTGTATCATAAGAATCAACAGAACCATAGATTTCATCTGGCAGTGCTTTGTATAAGCATGATCTAGCTCTGTTATCTGCAGTTGTTCGATCTTTTTGTTCAGCATTCAAAAGATCAAGAGTGAGTATTGCACCAGTGGTGGGATGATGATGAACTGCAAGTCCATTAAGGATGGAATCTTTAAGAAGGTGACCATTTAGTTGACATTCCACATAATCCATGAATCTTTTCTTCCATAGTCCATAAGAACCACGGTAGAGAACTGGAGGTCTAGTGTCAGAACCTAATGCCAAAGCTTCACGAGAAGCCATTTGAAAGAGATTTGATTTGGAACTTGAATTAGAATGAAAGTTGAAAATATCAGAAGTTGAAACGATCTTGGAGAAGATTGTCCTGGGATAAGATCGTTTTGGAAGATCGTCCTAGAAGAAGAAAGAAGTAAGACGAATTGAAACAGATCGTCTTTAGGTTTTTAAAAGAAGGAGACGATTCAAGAAAGATCGTCTTGAAGAACCTTGGATGAAATTTGATTAAGTATGGAATGAAAAGTGAAATTGAATGATGATTTTGTCTTTTGGAATTGGAAACTGAAACTGAATGAAAGTGATTGAAAGTTGAAATTTGAAACTGAAAGAAATGGAAATGAAACGATCTTGTGGAAGATCGTCTTGGAAATTTGAAGAAGAAAAATGAGACGGTCTTGTATAAGATCGTCTTGTAAGACTAAGAAATTTTCTAAGTATTTTAAGAAAATTTGGACAGAGTTTAGTTATGAATTGGTAAGAATGAATTTGAGCAACACCAATAAAGAATGATCAGTTACCCAGGAAGTGTGTGATTCCCAATCACAACAACTTCAAAGTATCAACCAAACCACACCAACTTATAACAGACACTGAGACGATCTTGGTCAAGATCGTCCTAGAGTCAGGTAACTGAGACGATCTTGGCATGATCGTCTTAGTTTTCTGCCAATAATTTTCAAAGTATTAACTTTGATTTTGACCAAAACCAATCCAAAAATGGATTAGTTAGCCACAACCAACACTTTCCAACACTCAACACTTGCTAGAACGATCTTGTGAGGATCGTCCTACAAGCCACAACATAGAAAGTATGAATGAATGAAAATTCAAACACTCAGACGATTTGCAGAGGATCGTCCTAGTGAGAATCGTTCTTGGATCGTCTTCTTCATCAAACCAGTATTAACAAACTCCATTGATGACTTTTAAAGCTTCAATATCTTTCAATTTACTTGGAGTTAGAACCTGAAACAACTTGCAAAACGTTTGTAATTACGTCCGCAACAAATCCTTGAAAAAAATTCAGCTAAAAACACAACAGAATCAAATCCCGAAATTTGAGCGCCAAAAACTCAAAATTCAATTTCGAGTTCTAGATCGAATTGGAACTTGAAACTTGACAGGATTATGTTTAAAACTATCAGGAATCTTGTAACAACCGTCTTAGAAATATAGTAAATAAAATCCACAAAATTTATCTAAGTTCTTGACGTACTTTAGACTTAAGATATATGCTCACCTGAAGGCCAATTCAACCCTAAATCTTGGATTATAAGACGAGTTTATGATTTATTATGACAAAATACTAGATTTCGAGTCATAAACGATCGTATTTAAGGAAGTTCTAGTCCAAAAATGTTCACAAATAGTCCCTACATTTATTAGGTTCATTTAATATTGGAACCCTATAAATAGAAGATCTTAGAGAGAGAAACTCATTCTCTCATCTTCTTCAACTCACCTCTCTCTCTCTAAAAAAACTCCTGCAGCCACCATTTTCACACACAAAATCCATCTCTTGATTTTGGGGTGTTAAACCAAAAATTTCTTGTACTTTTAGCTTCCTTGTGATAATCAAAACATATTTCTAGCATCAAATTTCAGGTAACAACAATAAATTTTGAGTTTTTGATCAAAATAAAAGTGTACTTTTTCAAGTTTATGTTCTTGATGATTTGGTCCATTTTTGATGTGAAAAACGTGTTAAAAGTTGATGGGTTTGAGTCTAAATGTGTTTAGTAACCTTTTTGTGAACAAATTTGAGTCATAACACGCTTTAATCTACAAAACCCATTTTTGAAAATAAGGGAAAACTTGTTCTTGATGTGCCACACCTTAATCATGGTATAGATGGTCTTGAAATCATTAAAAGTGTTAATGGTTAGTGTAATTATGTATATATGTACTATTTTGATGTTCTAACAAGTTCCAGAATCGATCTAGATCTTAGTATGTTGATTAAACTCTTGGTTTCAGCCGTGGGGGAACCTAAAATGATCTCCCTAGGACGATCTTGAGCCCAAGATCGTCCTGGGCAGCCCCCTTGATTCTTGGTTCTTGCTCGTTTGTTCTTGTGTGATGTTGTGATGTGTTTGTACGTTTAATGGGTAACCGATCCTTTGGATTGGTTTAGCTCAAACACTTGATCATGAAACCATCTTGTGACTTGTTCATGTCTTCAAATGAAACGATCTTGAGTTCATAAGTAACTAAAACGATCTTGAACAATGTAACTTGAAACAGTCTTAAGCTAGACAACTAAGACGATCTTGAGTATGGTCTTGTAAAACGATCTTGACCACTTGCACCTAAAACGATCTTGACCTAGGAAGAACCTAGGACGATCTTGAAGAGCATCCAGGACGATCCTGGCAAGCCAGTGGGACGATCTTGGCTAGCCAGAGGGACGATCTTGCCTTCCAAATCCTAGAACGACTTTGTTCATTCCTTAAACAACTTGAGCTTATTCTATATCACACCACACTTGATCCTTAATCACCTAATCAGTTCATAACAACATTATCACTTGCTTAAACACCTCAAAGGCTGATCATTGACACCAAGGCTAGTTCATAATTCGATCTAAGACAACGTACAAGGTGCAAACCCTAATTAAAGTACAAATAAGACATGTTCTATCTTGATCATCAAAGTATGAGTTCTATGACTAATTGAATTGAGATTCTAAAGACTAAAGTTCATTACTAAAGGCACATACAACTCATTATTACGATAAGTACTTATGTGTGAGTTCAAAGACGTTCATTTCGAGTCTAGTTTATGTAAAACACTTTTGAGTCAAAACGTTCAAAGATCTTTAAGGGACCAAATCATCAGTTCATCAAGGACATCTCAGTGAATAACTAATCGCAAAAACTAATACATGTATCCATCTATGCTCAATGGTTTGTGATTAGGTTGACATCAAGACATACTTGGATTCGGATAGATATATCTTACTTATATCTGTGCTCATACTCTGTGCTTGTAGAACTACGCTTGTAGCAGATCACTGTGAGTCTTCGTAGCCCCTTTTTCCTTACTTACATTTTGGGGTGAAAGGAATACTACTTATGCTTTTATACATGTCGTAATCGACTTTACTAATCCATGGCTATATGACTACTTGATACTATTAGCCGGTCCTGTTGAGGATTGTGTGTGCTCAATTGATACTATTAGCCGGTCCTGTTGAAGATTGTGTGTGCACGATTGATACTATTAGTCGGTCCTGTTGAGGATTGTGTGTGCTCGATTGATACTATTAGCCGGTCCTGTTGAGGATTGTGTGTGCTCGATTGATACTTTTAGCCGGTCCTGTTGAGGATTGTGTGTGCTCGCTTACCTATGTGCAAGTTGATCTTTAGCCATTACGTACTACTATACAATTGAATTCTATTGACGGCATAAAACGCTTTTATACAACTTGTTTATATACTCAAACCTACGAACTCACCAACCTTTGTGTTGACACGTTTAAGTATTCCTTTCAGGTAATCAAGCTAATCGTGGCTAGGATTGGTAGCATGGGACTCTTAGCAAACTGCAGGCTAGGTTTTGATGTTTGCATGCTCTGGTTATGCTTGTTGGCAAGATGCCTAACCGTTTCCCCTGCGTGGGAACTTATCGTACTTTTATTTGAATGCTTGGTTTGATTTGTGTGAGATGACTTCTATTTTGCTATCTGAATTATGAAGTTGACTGTTTATGCTTAAGTTATGCACTCATTTAGAATTCTATGTAACATCCATGTGCGCGTGTGCTTTATCTTACATCCCAAGTTTTCCGCCGCTGTCGGGGTGTTACAAATCTAATGGTGAACAAAAAACGATGATTTTATGTGATTTTTCGGTGAAAAAATGATGAAACAGTGACGGAATGAAAAACGCTTTTTGATATGGAATTGGATGAAAATTGAGATCAAAATCAGTTATGTTTGAGATCAAAATCAAAGTGATGTTTGCTCTGATACCACTTGTAATAACACGATTTCTTCTCTAGATTCGATCTCAATCAATGGCGGTTCAAGTGTGTGTGTTCTTGGTGTGTTTAGTGTGTGTGATTTCTAGAGAGAGAGAGAGAGAAACGATCTGGATTAAGTTGTATGTAAAAAATGGATCAAATGCTTATGATTTCTAAGGAGTTGAGGGTATTTATAGTCTAAATCTACAATTAAGCTAATTGACACTCCTAGTCCCTCAACCTTAGAAATCATTTCACCATGTCTTAACAACAACAAAGTCCACTAACTTAAATTACAATTTATCACTATTTTTGGATTTCTAACACATAGCTGCTTACTACATCAGGAGCACTATACTCAACCAGCATTGAAGGTTGCCCCCAAGCATTTGAAATGACCTTCTGAAAATGGGGAAATTCAATGCGCTGAGCTGCAATGTATTCAGCAATGCTTGCATTTGTGACAGAAGAAGTGTCACTGATTACAGGTTCAGTAGAGAGGTTCTCACTGATCCTTGTAGAGGAAGAATTTGTTTCAGTAGATGCATAGATGTTTGGTTGAACTACAACCGCTGGAGCATCTCTTGAGCTGACTGAAACACATTCATAGGCAACATGTCCTCTATTGCTACAAAGATAGCATTTTTTGTCAGAGGGGTTGCCTTGTTGATTCTGAATGAGAAAGTCCCTCAGCTGAGAAGAAAGATCATTCACTCGCTGAGTAAGCTCATTTATTTGAGAAGAAGAGGAAGAGGAAGCCTTGCTCTTTTGCTTAGACTTGGATTTATTCCTTTGTCTATGTTTAGGAGGAGGCAATTAAGGAACAAGACCAAGGATGGATTCACCATGATGATTTTAAGGATTTTGATGTCCTCTAATCATGGTCCATGCTTGCTTTCCAGCAGGATAGGAAGAAGAGGAACCCTGCTGAGACTGATTCACTTGGTTAGGAGTTATGGATCTGATTTGACGATTTGGAGTCACTGACCTCATTTTCCTATGAGGTAAGTACTCCATGTTTGACACTGAGGATTGAATGTGCTGAGAAGGCACTTTTCCTCTTTGTGGAGTTGTAGGTCTCATTTGTTGATGTGGCAAATGTCCACGCTGAGGAGTTATAGGCCTTACTTGCTGATATGGCAAGTGTCCTTGCTGAGGAATGGTAGACCTATTTTGTGAAAGCAGTCTTCCCTTTTTCGGAGTGTTATGCCTTAGATTTGATTTTAAAGGCATAGATTGAGATTGCATATGGGTTTGAGTGTCAGCAGGTACAGCCTATGTGGGAAGTACTTGCTAATGTCTTGCATCAGCGAACCTAACCCGTCTGTTCATTAGACGATCATGTTCAGACATGGGATTAGCATGGGTAGGTTCCAGCTGAGAGGAAGATTCACTAGAGTGTTGCTGAACGATCTGATTAACCCGCTGAGGATTACCATAGTCATAGGGAGCAGCAATAGTGCTTCTTTTAAAGGGCTCAGCACCTTTTACTGATAATCGCTGAGGAGAAATGGGTACATACCCATTACTTGAAATATCCCCTTAAAAGGTTCTGGGTGGAGAATGTTGAATTCTCCCTTCTTGTGGCAACATGCCAACAATGGGAAGATGGGAGAACATGTCAAAAGTACTGGTTGATGAACTGGTACTTTTAACATTAGAGGAAGAGGGCACGCTGGTGGAAGATGTAGCCTTAGAATCCATCTCAGCATAGTAGTCATTTTGTCCCTTGACAAAGTACCACTTTTTCATCTCTTCAGAAGAGATGGAAGATGAAGAGAGTGGAGGACTAGAGATTTCAGGCTTTACATCATCATTAAACGAGTCAGCAATAGAGGCAGCAACATCAAAATTGCCACCAATCACTGCTTGTACTTGAGCAGGGACTTGCTCACTCAAGCATTGATGATGAAATTTGGAAGCCTTTGACCAGGAGGTCACAATCTTCTTTAGATTAGAAACTTCAACCTTGAGAGTTTCATTCTCATGTTGGAGTTTCTGAGTCATCAACTCATGAGATTGAAGTTCAATATGAACATTTTTCAATTTCATAAGTTTTTCAGATTTTTCACTTAACTCTACTTCAGCAGAGTTAAGTTTAGATTGAAGTTCAGGACGTAGACTTTCTACGAACTGAAGATCACAAGACAAAGACTCAATAATTTTGGTCTTGTCATGATCAGAAGAGGAAGAAAGAAGAGAGTGTACCTTTTTAACAGTGACGTTTACCCACTGACTAGAGGAGACTTGATCCTTTGTCAGAGCATTACTGTCAGCCGGTGCCATGAGGCACATGGCATCAACATAATCGTCATCATCAGAATCATCTGAGTCAGCCCAATCATGTTCTTCAGCAACTAGTCCTTTTGCTGGAACTTTGGCATCCTCTATTTCAGCCACCTTAGCCTTCAGCTGATAGTATTTGTTCCTGTATTCATCAGCATATTTAGAAAGGTTAGGTTTAGGAGCTGCAGGAGTGGGAATAGAGACTCTACACTCCTTCTGGTAGTGGCCTTTTCTGCCACACCTCCAGCACTCTTCCTGTGATTTATCAATAGGAGGTTTGAGGGAAGCAACCGTTTTGCGATTGTTCCACCTTCTGGAGTATTTTCTACCAGCAACAAGGGCAAAGCCCATAAAGTCATTGAACAAATCTTGTTTCTCTTCATCATCCAGCTCATCAATGAGAGTCTGAATAGGTGCTGGAAGATTTGAAATACTGGCACCATCATAGAGATCGATGGGCTCAGTAGAAACAAGAGCTATAGGGTCAGAAATAGGATGGGAGGAGATGCTGACAGAGGAAGAAGAAGAAGAAGGGCCAGCATGTCTTTTGGCATTAGCAAAGGCTCGAATGTTTTGAGCCAATGCTCTCTCTTCAAATTGAAGAGTGCCAAAAAGTTCTTCAAGATCAAAATCTTGGATTTTCTTCGTTGTACGAAGAGTTTGTCTTAAGTTTTGCCACTTAAGAGGAATAGAGTCAATGAATTTATGACATACTTCAAAGTTATCATGAGTAATGCCAACATTTGTCATATCATTGAGCAACCCTTTAAAGTGAGTATAGGTGCTCTCAAGACTTTCATCAGGAAGAGAAAAGAAGTTTTCATAAGCTCTTTTCAAATCAATTTTCTTGATTTTGATGAGGTCAACAGATCCTTCATAGGTGCTGACCAGTCTATCCCATACTTCCTTTGAAGAGGGATACTTGATGACTAGCTTCATGATTTCAGTGGGAAGAGTAACGATAATCATGTTTTTCAACCTAGCATCAAGATTTACGAGCTTTCTTTCTTCATCTGTCCACTGAACCTCTGGTTTAACCAGGTCAGTGACTATCTCAGGAGCTTCAGGTGTAGCTCCTGGAGTCCTTTGGACATAGATCGGTACGTATGGACCCTCAGTTAATATGGTCATTAAATAGGGTTCCACACCAGAGATGTGAAGAAGTATCCTTTCCTTCCAGGACCCAAAATCCTTGGGCTCGAATTTAGGAGGTGTCGAAACGTAGCCAAAGTCACGTGTGTTCACTAGGCTGGGAACAGAAGACATGTTCTTGTTTTAGAAAGAAAGGGTTTCAAGAAAGATTAAAGAACGGAAATTTTAAATGTAAACACAAGGAGGCAAACAGATCTTGTTCCAATGATTTAGGAACTTGGCTCTGATACCACTTAATGGTCCACGAATGCACAACTTTTGTTATATTTAAATTAGACAAGAAAGTAAATAAGAAGATAAATAACAAGAACAATGACAAGTTCAATTGTAATAAATCAATGCAAGGATAATCTTATGTATTATTGATTAAACGATGAATACATGGTTGATCTTACACACTTGACTTACAAGAATACAAAAGAACAAAGGTAATTGCTAAGTCTAGACACACTAAAAACTTGAACAATTACAAGTGACACACACTTTCAAGGTGACTAACACACTTGATATAATGCGGCTGTGTTGCCTTTTATAGAGAGTAATTAGGGCAACTCAGCCTTCCTTGATCATGACATGATGGTGGTTTTCGACATCTCATTGGTTCATCGTACTTGAATCATGTGCCATTGTCTTCTTTACCAAAACGGGTATGAAAGAGAAAACCCTTGTTTTGGTCCCAACTGTACTTTTGCCAAACAAGGCAGATTACAGTTGGTTAACCACCATGTGACTTCTTGTCTTCATCTTGTTTGAATTTTTCCCACCATGACACACATACTGGATAATTCAACCTACTGAAGATGAGTCACTAGACTCGCTGAATATCTGCTAAAGACTTGCTGACGACACATGTCAGCGAGCAAGTCTCATCAGTGAATCCCAGACTTAACAATCTCCCCCTATTTGCTGAGGAGACTTGCTAATTGGATAAGTCTCAAGTCATGTATGAGGGAAGAAGAAAAATCTTTATTTCACATTAAAAATGTTACAGGCAATACAAATTAAATATTAAAGACATTTGAGGCCATTGCTACTTCAATTTCAAAAGCTTCTTCTTGCTTGGCTATCCTCAGCACCGAATCATCTCTTATATGAGGCTTAGTCAGCTCGTCATCTATCATGCTGATGACCGATCTGGCACTCGACACCTTGACAAACCTTTTCCTGAGGCCAATCAGAAATCCATTGGATGCTTTTTCCATTTCAGCAATGCGGAAGAAGAGTTCATCATTTTGAAAGTTGTTGAAGAAGATGCCAGTAGGTTGTTCAAGAACTCTCCCCTCTTCAAAGAAAGCTCTGGGAGGAAGCTTCAGGTTTAAACCAGCATCAGTGGGAATAGGAGGAAGATCAGCAAGCAAGAGTCTTTCAGCATGCTTTTTTTTAGGTACACGCTTGCCTGCTAACAAAGTAACAGCTGCTGGGGTCCCAAAGACAGCTCTCAGCAATGGGAGGTCTGCCTTAAACTTTGTTTCAAACTTCAAAGCTTTATCAAAATATTCTTTCAGCATCTTCCGAAGGTGTACATAACTGGCAGCCTTTTTGTTCTTAATCAGCATGTAAATTTCAAACCATTCTGATGCTCCAAGGTTGGTGATCTTCACGTCTTCAATTCTTGTTGGCGTAGTGTCACCTTGCCTTACGAACCTCTGATTTGATTTAGTCCCCAAGGCTGCTTTATGGACCTCAGCAGCAGTTATTCTTTCCTTCCTCTTTCTATCATTCATGATTTTTATCCACTTGGCCTTCTCACTCTCAAACTTTTCTCTTTTTTCTTTCAATCGCTGTTCTACATCAGCTTGTTTTTGTCTATAGAAAGCTTGAGGCCCACCAGTGGTCAGCAGCATCTTCTGTTCAGCATCCATCTGATCCTTCTCGAAAAGGGCCAACTGGGAAATGAACTGCAGATTTTTCCTATCATTCTCCTGGTTTAACTTTATTCTGTCAAGCTCCTCCAGTGCCTCTTCTTGAGTTTTTCCTTCGGCAGTAAGAGAGAGAACATCGATTACCTCAAATTGATTGCCTGTCGGGGAAGTGATGGATACGTTTTGAGCAGTGAGTGAGGAAGATGGTCTGCTGAGAATGCCAGCGTCTATTAGCTGCTTCCTTCCAGCTTCATTTATCTGATTAATTTGAGCATTTGCAACATAGCGAGGATGAAAGATAGGGAGCATTTCTCTGGATCTATCCGTCTCCATTTCTTGAATGCGAGCGTCTTCTCATCCTACTTTTAATGTCCGAGGACTTAATTCCTCTTCTTCTTCATTAAGCACATTTTGAGCCTGAGGAGCATCACTAATAGCCAATGGTTGCTCCCCCTCAACATTTGCACTTGTCTCCCCCTCAGCTTCAGCAGAGGGAAGACCAGCAGCTTCCATTATTGAAGCCTCCCCCTCAGTACCAACAGGGGGACTTGTTTCTTCTGCAGCCACTAGTGCTCTTTCTTCATTTGTTGTTTCAGTGGCTGTAGCATTATTATCATCTTCATCAAGGACCTTGTCAGCAGTTTCTTCAAACATATTACCCACTACCTTTTTTCCAGCTTCAGAGACAAGATCCAAGATGACAGCATCAGCTTTCTCCCCCTTGGAGGTTGTATTATTGATAACAACCTCCACAGTTGCCGTGGGGGCATCTTTCTTGTTGAGAAGTTGGGTTAGCATGGATTTAATTTCCCCAACTTCTGCTTCCAGTTTCTGTTGGCACTTATGATCTTCCTTAGTGAATGAGACTTGAGGAGGAGGAAGACTGGCCAATTGTGTTTCCAAGGCACTGATCGCCTTAGAATTATTTTCAACCTAGGTGATAAGGGGAGACACCAGGTCAACAAGCTTCTGTACTTCAGCAGTGGCAGCGTTGCTACTAGAGGATGCCCTCTTTGCAAGCAATTTGGTGGCATTACCAGTTCTACACAGCGATCGAGTCATTCCGCGGATGGCCTGCTGATCTCTTCTAATAGCAGAGGAAAATATGCGCAACTTAGTTTGATCAGCATCCAGTGAGATGGATTTTTCTTTGATCTTATCGATGCTGGCAGAATTATCTTTCTGCATGAGGTACCAGTTTTTTAATGTATTCACCAAGGCATCGTCTTCAACATCTTTCATTTTAATTGCAATAGAAGCAGCCTTGGTGAGATCATTCAAGTTTTCTTCTATTCTGGCAAGCCTGTCAGCAGAGTTGGTATTGAAGAAGAGTCCCAACTCTTTGGCAGTTAGTGGAACATCAGCAGGCTTGCCAGAGGTACATCCAAAAGCACTAGAGAAGGAAGAAGGCATTCCAAAAGAGGGCATGCCTAGTGCTTGTACATCAACTTGTTCAGAAGTAGCTGCTTGTTCTGCTATATCAACAATTTCAGTGTGACTGTCAGCAGCAACATCTTCAAGATTTTCAACGACTGCTGCATTATCATCAGCAGCAGTTTCCTTATCAGCATCCTCCTCCAAATCACTAACTTGTACATCAGCCTGGGTGGAGAAATCCAGTTGGAAAACCTCAACCATAAAATCATCCAACTCTAAATCACTCTCTTCGTCATCAAACTCAACATCATCACCAACATCAAAACCACCACTTTCCACAAAGTGTCCTTGTGCGAACTCATCAGCACATTCAGCAGTCACATCATCAGCACCCACAACATTATCGACCAATTCATCTCCTGCACCTTCAGTAAGCACATTTTCATGCTCGTGTAAGACCTTATCAGCACCAGACTCCACCACTACATTCTCAACATCCTTAATACCAACCCTTGCTTCAACCGAAAAATTTAAAGGGTCAAGGGAACCGGGTGCCTCAGAGTCAGTGTGTTGTGGCACTAACTCATCATTGGCCGTAGAATTGGCTATCTCTAGCATCACCTGTGATCTAGCTGCTGACAGCGACTCAGAGGGTTGAGAAGAAGGAATTATTGGAGTGGTAGACTCAACTCTACTGGGCTGGGATGACCCAAGTTCTACACCAACCTCGCCTACAGAAGTTTGAGGTGGCTGCTGTTTGTTTCCCGTATTCTCGTCAGCAGTCTTTTATGAGACTGCTGATGGGCTGGCTAGGTTTCTATTGTCCTTGGGCCGTGAGGACGTCTTAACCTTAGTGGTGTTGAAAGATTTTTAGAGAGAAGTTTGAATGATAAGAGATATTTGAAATTGATAGGAAAGAAAATGAACGTAAAAGATGGAATATGGAAGAGATTGTGAATATATATGGCATGGATATGGGCCCCATAATTGCAAAAAGTGAGTCGTCACATGTACTCTCTTTCATACGTGGCATAAAAATATTATTTTAAATTATAGGACACTGTATATATATGTACATATGAGAGAGGCATGGTGTGACTATATGAACCACGATTTCAACTGTACTCGACTTCATACGGCGCGTACAGTGTACAAGTTGCCCATTTGGGAGAAAATCGAGGTAACCGTTTGAGATATATATAATAAAATATTTACAAAATACGTAGTGGAATACACTCAGATAAATTGAGGTATCCACTGAAGAGTTTATTTTATTAAAAGGATTGGTTACCAAGTTTTAATCAGCACCACAAAGAAAGAAACAGTGGATGTTGATGAGCATTAAACAATTTTTGACAAATTGTCAGCCATCAACGGATTTTAGAAGTCTTTACCAGCAGTCGTTTGCTGCTAGACTAGATAGTGACTTTTAGCACCCTATTGCTTTTATTATGCTTTTTCCCAAAGCATCAGGGATCAACGGATTTTAGAAGTCTTTACCAGCAGCCGTTTGCTGTTAGACTAGATATGGACTTTCAGCACCCTATTACTTTTATTATGCTTTTTCCCAAAGCATCAGGGATCAACGGATTTTAGATGTCTTTACCAGCAGCCGATTGCTGCTGGACTAGATGAAGACTTTAGGGCTCTTCATTGCCTTGCTTTGTAGCAAGTAAGACACACTTGAACTTGCTGAGGATCTTGGTATAAGTCAAGAAATTTTAACTTAAAAAAGATATGTAAGTTAAGTAGCAGACTCACCATTTAGCATTCCCAACCTGCTAACGAGATCCTTGAATTTCTTTTCATCTAAAGGTTTAGTGAAGATGTCAGCTAGTTGGTCATCAGTGGGGATGAAGTAAATTTCAACATCCCCTTCATGACATGATCATGAATGAATTGATACCTAATGTCAATATGCTTAGTTTTGGAATGCTGAACAGGATTATGTGTGATAGCAATAGCACTAGTGTTATCACACATGATGGAGATTTTAGAAAAATCTAGGTAATAGTCAGCAAGTTGATTTTTCATCCAAAGGACTTGGGCATAACAACTTGGTGCTGACACATACTCTGCTTCAGCAGTGGAGATGGAGACTGTATGTTGTTTCTAACTAGACCAACTAGTCAGCCTTCCCCCCAACAGTTGACATCCTCCACTGGTACCTTTCCTATCTAAAATGCAACCAGCATAGTCAGAATCCGAGTATGCAACTAAGTCAAAGTTAGAATCCTTGGGATACCGAAGACCTAGAGAGGAAGTCCCTTTGAGATATCTGAAGATACGCTTGACAGCGAGAAGGTGAGACTCCCTGGGAGATGCTTGATACCTTGCACAAAGACAAGTAGCAAACATAATGTCTGGACGACTCGCTGTGAGATACATCAGCGAGCCTATCATCCCACGATAGAAGGTGGGGTGGGGTTCACATGCTTACCATCAAGGTCAACATGGAGATTGTTTGGAGAAGACATAGAAGTAGGCTTAGTAGTGATATTAGACATATCAAATTTAGCCAGCATGTCTCGTATGTATTTTTCTTGGTTTATAAAAATGCCATCAAGAAGTTGACGAATTTGTAGACCAAGGAAGAAGTTTAGCTCACCCATCATACTCATTTCAATGTGAGAGGACATAAGTGAGCTAAACTTATTACAAAGTTTCTTGCTGGAGGATCCAAATATGATGTCATCAACATATATTTGTACATATAGAACATGAGCACCCTTTCTATAAATAAAGAGGGTGCTGTCTATAGATCCTCGCTGAAACTCATGAGAAAGAAGAAATTCAGAAAGAGTGTCATACCAAGCTCTGGGAGCTTGTTTAAGACCATATAATGTTTTATAAAGACGATAGACGTGGTTTGGCTTGGTTAGATCTTCAAAACCAGGTGGTTGCTCCACATAAACTTCTTCTTCGAGTTTTCCATTTAGGAAAGCACTCTTGATATCCATTTGATATACAGTGAACTTTCGATAAGCAGCATGTGCCAAAAATAAGCGTGTTGCTTCAAGTCTGGCCATTGGAGCAAAGGTTTCGTCATAGTCGACACCTTCTTCTTGGAGGTAACCTTGAGCGACTACTTATATGCAACAATACGTATTACGAGAATAGTTTATTTTAGTGAGTGACATCGATCTACATAAGCAGTCGTAAAGTTGTACGAGTTTATAATTAGTGATAACTAAAATTTATGATATATATATATATATATATATATGTGCATGCTATTTTAGGACCACTTATTTTAAAACCAATTTTAGGACATGTATTTTTTGTAACTCACACACCACCATGATCATCTCCGACCACCACCATGATTTTCTGGTTATCGCGTTGCCGGAAAATCATGTGTAAGTTAACTTACACATGATTTTTCGGTTGGCCCGTTGCCGAAAAGTCTTATTGTTTTACAAAAAAGTCTTATATATCATAGTAGATGATGGTGGTGGTGTGTAAGTTACAAAAAACACATATCCTAATTGGTTCAAAAATAAGAAGTGGTCCTAAAATAACTCACGTATATATATATAGGCTAGAGATACAAAGAGAAGATTTTTTTGTTTTTTCATTTTATTACTTATTTTATTTTTTCTTTAATTGACTCGATCCATAAGAAATGTTTTTAAAAATATAAAGAAAAAAAAAATTATAACCTGAGTTAGTAAGTAATACATGTAAGGGTACGGTATTGACTTCTCTCTTAAGGATATTAATAAGGGGTACCTGCTGGGAGTGATAGGTCACATAGGGTGATAGGTCATAATGGTTGATCGGTGATGGGGTGATCTACCTAATAGGTTTTGCCCTTAGCCATTATGGCTCTGTCATAGACTTAAAGGCTTCGCCTATAGCTTACGGGCTACGCCCTATGAAAAAAAAATATTTTTAAAATTTTTAGATGGAATTAGTTAATTAAAGAGAAAATGAAAAAAAGAAAAAATGTTCAAAAAAAAACAAGAAAAAATAAATCAAAAATGAATCTTCTCTCCCTAAGGTACATTCTCATTTGAACTCTATCATATATATATATACTCCCTATATAAAGAAACTACCACCTCCCAAATTAAACACTCTACCTTTAAAATTCCTATTTTAACCTTTTAATTTACACTACCACCAAACCCTTTATTACTAAATATATATCTATACTATATTAATAAACAAACTAACCTTAATTTTCAACACATTCCTAACTCACACACTAAATCTATCCAATATATTCTTAAAATACTTTACACTCATATTTTTTCAAATTATCTATCTCATATTTTTGTATTTACATTGAAGAAATAACCATTTTTCTAGTTTAATAATACAAATTAAGAAATGAACATTTAACCATTTAACAAGTTATTTACATATAAACACTTTTCCCATTTATAATAGGTTCATGTGATTACATGAGTTTACAAGATGAGTCTACAAGGTAAAAATTTTAAGATTAAATAAAATCTAGTCAGTGTATGTTCTAGGTATCAAAAAGTACATAATGATGTTACCAGCCATATACTATTTTTTTCATTTTATAAATACATCTGGTGTACCAAAAAGGTACATGAAGTAATTAACAGTCAGATAATAGATGGTTAAAGGGGTAATTTATACACACATGGTAAGTATGTTTAACAAAATTATTCAAAAATACATAGTTTATTAAGAATATACTCTCTAACATAATGAATGTAAAACAGGAAGAGACAGTGAGCCAGGGAGATTCTGATAAGGCAACAAAATATGGCTGGAAAAATGAACTTTATATTAACTTCAATATTGGTGTACGTACAGAAATCAGATTACAAGTGCTTAACAAAAAGGAAAATCTTAACATAGAACTAGAAATACTCGGTCTAGCAGTAACCCAATAAACCTATTTATTTAGGATATATATACTCCATAATTAAACATAATAAAATAACAACCCAAGAGGCTGATTGATTTAATTCAAACGTAACATGTTCCAGCAAGACCAAGTATATATCGTAACTTATGTTGTTCGTTCTTCAAACCAAAAGCCAGCTACAAACTCATGGCATTAACCAGAAGAGAGTTAATGTATTTGATCATTTCTTTTCCAGCATAGGTGTAATTATCGCCACGTTTATATAGGACATCACAAACGCGTGCAAGGTTAATTGGAGGCGTAAGTAGAGGCCTCGGCACGTCAGTTGGCCTTAGAGTCTCTTTGTTTATAACTTTCCAACTATCTTCCACTTGTTTTGACAATGCTTCACAAGCTTGCTCTTCTGACACCCCATACTGCTTCATGTAGCATTCGATACTTGAAGCTACATGGTTTCGTTCTTGCTCTTTCTGAAATTCAGATACATTTATTTTAGATTGTTGCTAAGTAATCAAGATTGTTAAAAATTAATAATGAATCTTGGAAAAAAAAATATATATATATATACCTTGTGTGTAGCAATATCATCCATGAGCCTTAAAATCAAACAAGACGCTTTAACGATAGGAGGATAGGTGGATACCCATTTGAAAGCATCCTCGGTTATCAAATCATCCCCGTGAACATAACATTTGGCGACGATCATGGCATATTGACAAGTTACCAACGTAACCGACAAATGCTCCTCTAGGGTTGCGATATATCCCTCGTTTACCCATTTTGATTCGATTAGAAGATTCCGTGCGCAGTCTTTCACCTATTTCAAATATGAATGAGATCATTTAGTATATATTTATATATTTTGAGAGGTAATTAAGTAGTAAGTATATATGAGAATTTGTAGAACAAATGAGAAATATATATCTATATATTGAGTTTGAGTAGTATATATATATATATATATATATCAAGTACCATCTCTTTCGCATAGTAGCTGCGATATGCATTTCCCTTCTTTTCTTGCATTTCTTCGGCTTCTTTGTGGACATCAATAAGTTCTTGATATATCATTTTCATGTATTCGGGGAGCATATCCAAGCAACTTGTCGACCATCTATGTGAATTTTGGGGAGTGTCAACACTAATTGATGGTAAAATTATATGTTTGAATGATATACATTACTTAATTAATTACCTTTCAATAGCTTCTGTAAATATCTTGAGTTCCTCATAAGTACCATAATTGTCGTACGTGTCATCCAAAATGATTCCAAGGTTGCAGGCTTTCATTAGAAAAATCCTTGTGTCAGAATGTTGAGGCTCATAATATATCGCCAATACCCAGAAGTAACCTTCGACTATTCTGTCCCGAACATAAGGTAGTTTTGATGACACATCCAAATCCTTCCACCATCTAATCAAATACATAAAAATGTTAGCTCCTAAGAATTGAATTGCCTAGACATACTATTTTTTTAATAATACTAACAATCTTCATCATTTTTTTATAATATTAACAATCTTCATCACTATTATACATACTTGGTAATTAGGCTAAGCTCCTTTCGGTGCAATTCTTGGAGCAAATTGAAATCTAACTTGGCAAACGTTAATAAGTCCTCGTTATGGGAATCTTCTTGTTCGTAGATGGGTATGTAGCGCAATGCTTCTAGCCTTGGCAACATCTTTCGAATAGGTTGTTCAAGTGCTTGATGTACTTTAGTTTCAAGTAAAGTGTCAATATTCAAAGTGTGATTGTTGACTATGTTTCCAAGGTGGTATTTTGTGAAATCGAGTGCTTCTTCTAAAACTTTTTCACCTTCTATCCTCATGAACGTTGCTTCGTACAAAGAAAGCATGCCTCCAACATCATCTTTCATGGACTCCATAAAAGTTCCTTTTTCACTCTTATATTTGTTGAATATTTCTACAAAATGAGGGAGGCATATCTTCATGAATTAGAATATTATATATATATAAAACCATATATGGTTTAGTTTAATTATATTATATATATTACCACTTGAAATGTTAAAGCCTTGTTGTCTTAGGAGCCTGAACCAAAGTGAAGTACTTTGAAGGTCGTTATTGTTGATCCATCGATCCCCATATGCGACATAGATATGTTTCAAACATTCCTCGATTTCGTCATCAAAATGGTATGCTACACCAAGGCGTTGGACCGCGTCGATATGCTCCAATAACTTCACATGTTGTATTGGCTCGGTCAAGCTTGTTATCACTAGCGTTTTCCTCACTTCCTCTTTTAGTTCCTTAGCCCGCCGCTCCATGTAAGCTTGATCCTTTGTCTGCATGCACAAATGAAACATTTACTAAAAGAACACGTACTTACAAAAAAGTTAGTTCACGAACCCAAATATTGAAGAAACTCTTAACAACTTTTTAAATAAATCTCTACCATTGATAATTCTTTAATTACCTGGTGTGCAATTTTTGTTTTACACTTATATGCCGTTCATCCTTTTACAGTTATGTGTAAGCATGAATTCTATGGATATATATATATATATTTATAAATAAGGATAACTATGGAAACTAGAAATTAATTTTGGTCGAATTGAATTCACGTAATTCACAATGTCATTTGGTTTACTTGGTTTGATGGGTATTTTAACGGTTTTTAATTAATGCCAAAATTACCCTGTGATTTTCACTAGTTCCAATTGTCCCTAAAACCAATCCAGGTTACCTACAAACAAATTTTTTAGATAATACAGTTACAAATTAAAGAGTAAGGAGAAGATGAACCAGGAATTATTTTGTCTTCACGCCAATACCTTCTAAGTCAAGGTGCTGACCAAAAAATGATTAATTAATTGGATGGTTCCGTATATATCCTATATTCTTAGACTAGTCTTCTTAATAGTTGACTATATTCATTATTTTATTCCACGTACTGTTGATTTTCTTTTGACAGAGTAAAAAGATATTGAAATAGTTAATAACTATTTTTCTTTTCAAAAAAAAATAATAATAATAATAATAAAAAATTAATAATTATTTTTAGGTTGCGACATTAAATTTCTGAAATTATAATATATTTAGATTGTTTTTAGAAATACATACAAACAATTGTTTGTACGGCTAAGCAATGGATATGCATAATGCATGATACTATTAATTAAGAGGAAATATGCTTCTTCATGGGGTTTAATTAGTAAGTTGATGATTGTGTTAAGTTAAATGCATGTCCCATTATTCTATTAATTAGATGTAATCCATTGAAACCAAATTAAAGATGCATGTATGCATGCAAATGTAGTTAAGTTATTGATCTTGGTTTAGGCAGAATGGTGATCGATTTGTATTTCAACGAAATTTTCGTATTAAAACATATGAAATTGGAGCAGATCGAAAAGCTTCTATGTATAGAAACACTCTTCAATCTTTTATTAGACGTCGGGTCGTCTAATTTAGACCCTGGTTGCGCCTATATCTAGAATCTATCATCTATCAGTACTAATGAACTTGCAAAATGACTTAAGTTGCACAAATGAACAAATATTAAAGATCATTTTTGTATTCATGCTCTATTGAAAACAGTAAAAATAATTGTAGACGTACCACGTAAACGTATCTTTCTCTATATATATTATATATATAATAATATTAAATATAACTTTATATGTACACGAATTCGTTCACATATACCATTCACATATGAACATCAGATTATAATTTAAAAGTTTCCATGGTTATTTCAATTGAAATTATTGTCATATGAACTTTTTCATATATATATATATATATATATGAATGACAAACCTCATTATATGTGAGAAACATATCTCCCCATATGCTACGTTGGGAGTTCATTGTGTTGCGGACAACATCGTTTTTGGTACCTTGGTCATTATCGGGAGACGAAGAAGCTAAAATAGGCATGTTTAAGCTAGTGGCCATTATAAGTTTCTCTTTAAACACTTGAGAAAATGAAAAGTGAGTAGCAAAGTTTATACATGAAATGAAAGATCTTAATTGTGTACTAATATATAGGCAATAGAACATCGTTGTCACGTGGAATTAGTTGCATTACTAGTACAAAATTTGAATATGCTTGTTAAAGAGTACGTGATTTTAAGTTTATACTGATTTGTGAAGCTTTTAAGATGGTCATCAACATATTTGGTAGTATCTTACGACTCATGAGTCGACTCTTACAAGTTCAGTCAATTTATACAAAAGTCGACTCTTACAAGTTCAGTCAATTTACATAAAAAATAGGGCGACTCTTAGGTGATTTTTAATTGTCCCGATTTTTAAGAGGCGTAGTATAAACTTAGACCGAGTCAATGCGAGTCGTATAAATTTTTAGTTTGATTATATATTATATACTCGTATTATATTTATGGTTACATCATTTACGTGTTATATATATATACATGTATTTTTGATTATTTTAGTGCGAATTTATAAACATATGATAAGTTTATGACTAAAAGTATGAAATATTTTAAATAAAGTATTAAATTAATTAACTTATATTTTGTTTTTGAAGATTTCACACACATATATAGTTATACTATATTATGTTATAGATAACAATGTCCAAAGACTTTTATGATTGAGTAGCGTTCTAAATTACAATTTAGAAAATAATGTTTTTGGGTCGAGTCACAAGTCAACAAATATGGTTATCATGATGTGAATTTTGTATTGTATATATAAGTTTATCTTTTTTATTTTTATGTTTTATAAAATTAATGATCTTTAATGTTTTTTAATTATTTGATAATAATAAAAAATCTTGGGTTAAATAATACTAAAGGATAATATGTAAGTTTATTAATAGTTAACTGCGCATGTTAAAAAAAAAATAAATAAATAAATAAACTAAATATTTGACTTCCCTGCAACAACTCATGAATAATAGACCTCTTAACATTCTCCCACATATTCATATTTGGCGGGTACACGTGTTAATTTGTTAACAACAAGGGAATTTACATGTTCTTAACTAATCCTAATAATTCCACCCACTTGCGGGTAAGTGAAATTTGAAACCGTATTTTGATAGTCATTAATCCTAATAATTTTTTTAAAATTATGAATAAATTTTGTTCTTATTAAATCATCAAGTAGACATATTTAAAAGACAATACATAATTCAAACACTTAAATACATTACAATACCAAAAGACAATATATAATTCAACCTATTAAAACACATTTAATTAAACTACTAAAAAACACTTCATAAAAAGAACAATTTAAAAGAAACCATGATAAGCTCCCTGAAGTAGTGCTCGTATCTGAAGCCCCTCTCATGCTTCTCCCGATATAATTGATGTGTTGTTCCATAATGATGCTCATCAGAGCCAGTCATCTCCTGTGCATTCAAGTGCGAGAATATTGTCTCAAACTGCTTACATTCCTTCCGAATTTCGGTCCAGTGACCTACTAATTGAGCCTTGCTTCGTAGTCCTTCAGTGGTGTCCTGTTGAACATTTCAGTAACGACGTTCCAAAAGGATTCGCCGGGATTATTCATTCTACACCTACCCGTAACAGGGTCCGATCTCTTCAACATCCAACACCTCGACAAACAAATATCTTCTGATTGAGTCCACCCACTTCTAGACATTGTTAATGGAATGGTTTTTGGGAAATGGTTTATAGAATGGTTTGAGGATGATGAAAATGAGTTGAAAGAAATAAGATGTGATTTGAAATGGTAGTGTGTGACAGTCCACGAATTGCACAACTTGTATTGTAATTAAACTAGACAAGAAAGTAAATAAGAAAGTAATCAACAAGAACAATAACAAGTTCAAACGTAACAAATCTATGAAAGCATAATCATATGTATCATTGATTAAATGATGAATACATGGTCAATATTACAAACTTGACTTACAAGAATACAAATGAACAAAGTAATTGCTAAGTCTAGACACACTACAAACTTGAACACTTACAAAGTAACACACACTTTTTCTAGGTGACTAACACACGTTTTATGTTGCGGTTGTGTTGCCTTTTATAGAGGAGAATTAGGGCAACACAACTTTTCAATGATAGTGACTCGATGGTGGTTGTCGACGTTCCATTGGCCCTAAGTACTTGCATGCATAAGCCTTTGTCTTCTTTACCAAATAAGGTATGAAAGAGAAAACCCTTGCTTTGGTCCTAACTGTACCTTTGCCATACAAGGAAAATTACAGTTGGAAGAACCACCATGTGACTTTTGTCTTCATCTGGTTTGAATTCTTCCCGCCATGACAAACATTTGGGCAGCATACAACCCGCTGAAGAGAGTCACTGGACTCGCTGACGACACACGTCAGCGAGCAAGTCTTATCAGCGAATCCAAGACTCAACAATCTCCCCCTATTCGCTGAAGAGACTTGCTGAGTAGATAAGTCTTGAGAAGAAGATAAGAGGTGGGATAAAAATGCCTTATATTTCATATTAAAGTGTTACATGCTGATACAATAAACAAACTACAATACAAAAGACATCTAAAGATTGGCAGCTTCAATCTCCCACGCGTCTTCCTGCTTGGAAATTCTAAGGAGTGGATCATTTATTCTTTGTGGCTTCTGCAGCTCTTCATCAATCTTGCTTATGAATCCTCTGGCGTTCGGCAATTTGACAAACCTTTTTCTGATGCCAATAAGGAACCCAGTGGAAGCCTTTTCTATCTCTGCTAGCCTGAAGAATAATTGATCATTCTGACTTTTTTGAAAGAATATACAAGCAGGGGACTCCAATACTCTCCCTTCTTCAAATACACTTCTGGGAGGTAATCTGAGATTCAAAGTGGTGTCACCAGCAAGAGGAGGAAGGGCTACTGGCAAGGTTTGATGCATTTCTTTTCTTTTCCTCTGAATCTTCTTGCTAGCAGACATTAAGATAGCTGTTAGAGCTCCAAACACTAGCCTCGGCATAGGCAGATCACATTTAAATTTTGTTTCAAAGCCTCTTGCCTTCTCAAAGTGCTCCCTCAGCATGTTCTTCAACTGATCATAGATAGGAGCCTTTTTGTCTTTAATCAACATATACACTTAAGCCCATTCAGAGGCACTCAGAGTGGTTGCCTTGACACCTTCATATCTGACTGGCTTGTCAGCACCTTTTCTTAAGATTTTGAAATTTGTCTTTAAGCCCATATTAGCACGAAAGGCTTAAGAAGCCACTATTTTTTGTGTCCTTCTCCTGTCATTCATATATTTGAGCCACTTAGCCTTTTCTTCATCAAACTTGGCTCTCTTCTCACTCAGCTGCTTCTCTACTTCATCATGTTTGTGCTTGTAGAGAGCCTCAACACCACCAATCTGCAGAATCATCCTCTGCTCAGCATCCAGTTGATCTTTTTCAAGGAGTGGCAGCTGTCTGATGAATTCCAAATTCTTCCTTTCATTTTCTTGGTTTTCTTTGACTTTATCCAGCTCCTTAATGGCTTTTTCTTGAGTTTTTCCCTCAACAGTCAAGCCAGAATGTCAATCATTTGATGTTGATGACCTGCTGAGGATTGGATGGTCAGGAGATTCAGCAGAGAGATAGAGAGGTCAAAGCAGTGAGAGGTTTCTTGAAGAATCCAGATCCAATGAGTTGTCTTATCTGACTATAGTTAGTGGAGTGACTTCAGTGTTTGCCAGATATCGATTCTTAAAAAATGGTAACATTTCACGAGATCTGTCTATAGCCATTTCCTGAGCGAAACCAACTTCCCATACTGCCTTGATGGTTTCGGGTTCCATCTACTCAACATCTTCAAAAATTTCAAGCTGTGGAGATTTGGCAACAATAATTTGCTGCTCCCCTTCAGCATGTACTTCTTTAATCTCCCCCTCAGCACAAGCAGGGGGGAGCTTCAGTATCCACATCGATTTTAGTCTCCCCCTCAGCACCAGCAGGGGGAGCACTCACATTTACCTTGCTGACAGCCACTATTGCCAGTTCATTATTATTTGTTTTAGTGGCTGCAGTAGTGTTATCTTCATCTTTTTCTTCAAGTACCTTGTCAGCAGAAACTTCATAAACTTTATGACTGCCTTGTTAACTGCCTCAGTGACAAGGTTTAAGATGACATCATCCACTTTCTCCCCCTTGGAGGTTGTATCATTGATAACAACCTCCACTATTGCTGTTGGAGCTGCCTGCTGCTGAAGAAGTTGGGACAGCATCTGCTTGATCTCCCAACTTCTTTTTCCAAGTTCTCTTGGCGCTTACGATCTTCCTCAGTGATTGAGACATGAGGAGGAACACTGGCCACTTGTGTCTCCAAGGCATTTATAACCTTGGTTTTGCTCTCGACCTAGGAGATGAGAGGGGAAACCAAGTCAGCAACCCTTTTAGCCTTAGCAGCAACAGAGTCACTGCTGGTGGATGCTTTCTTTGCTAAGAAGCGAAAAACATTCCCGTTCTTGCACAGCGATCGAGAGAATCCTCGAATGGCCTGCTAATCTCTTTTTATGACATTTGTGTAAGTATGCAGCTTATCTTGATCAGCAGCCATCAAAACCATTTTGTCTTTTATAGCCTCGATGCTGGCAGAGTTGTCATTCTATTTCTTATACCAGCTTTCCAAGATCTTCACCAATCTGTCATCTTCATGACTTTTGATTTGAACAACGAGTGTGGCAGCCTTGGTGAGATCATTCAGCTGGTTCTCCACCCTTGCCAGCCTATCCGAAGAGTGGGTTGAAAAGGAGATACCCAAGTATTTGGCAGTTTGAGATCATTTTGTTTCTTATACCAGCTTTCCAAGATCTTCACCAATCTGTCATCTTCATGACTTTTGATTTGAACAGCGAATGTGGCAGCCTTGGTGAGATCATTCAGCTGGTTCTCCACCCTTGCCAGCCTATCCGAAGAGTGGGTTGAAAAGGAGATACCCAAGTATTTGGCAGTTTGAGGTTCAATAGGCATGGCAGCAGATGAGCAGCCAGGAACACTTAAGAAGGAAAAGGGCATGCCAAGAGAAAGCATGGTGTTCACTGGTTGCATGGGTGGAGTCTGGGGTCTGACAGAGAGAGTCAACACCTTAGTTTCTTCAACACTTTCTGCTGCATTAACATAACATCAATAGTGGTTTCTTCAACATTTTCAAAAGTGGCTGCTGCATTTTCATCAGCAGCAGCCTCTTCTTCAACATCCACCTCGATATCACTTGCTTCAAATTCATCAGCCTGGTTGGTGGAATCCAGCTAGAATTCATCAGCCATAAAATCACCCAGCTCCAAGTCACTCTCCTCATCATCAATACCAACATCAGCACCTACATCAAATCCTTGACCTTCCATAACATTTTCAACTTGTGCGATATCCTCAACACATTCAGCCGTAAATCCTTCACCGGCACCTTCACTCTCAACATCCATCCTTTCCTCCATAGAAAAATTTAAAGGGGTAGGGGAACCGGGTGTCTCAACTTCAGTGTGTTGTGTCACCAAAGCATCATCGGCCGTAGACTTTGTTGTCTCTAGCATCACCTATGATATGGATGTTGACAACGACTCAGAGGGTTGAGAAGAGGAAAGTATGGGAGTGGTAGACTCAACTCTAATGTGCTGGGGTGGTCCTTGATCTTCACCAACCTCGCCTATAGAAGATTGAGGTCGTTGCTTGCGTTAACCCTTTTTCTGGTCAGCAGTCTGTTGGGAGACTGTTGATGGGTTAGTTGGGTTGGCCCTTTGGTACTCGCTGCAGCTGTTTTGGGATAGCAGCAGGAGGTGAAGTGGAAGAAGATGGTGTTTTCCAGGTCTTTTTGGGAGCTTTGGAGGTTGCTGGGGGGATTATCAGCATACCAGCTCCAGCAGGGTTCTGCTAATATATATCAGGATTCGAGGAAAACAGTACCTGTTTCATCGCTGGAGTGAGCACAACGTACTTAGAGTCAAATTGCTCAGGTTCACAAGCAGGAATTTTATATACAAAGCTGGCGACCCTTGGGGAAAGAATGAATTGAGCACCTTCAGGGTGATACTGGTCTTTTAACTCGCGTTTGAAGATTAGCGAGAGAAAACATGCAAAGGGCACTGAGCTTGATCTATTTTTTATTGTGAAGTTTCCCTTCAGGTCTTCAAAAATGACGCTGGAAAAATCAATGTTTCGACCATTTGCCAGCGCATAAATTATTTGCATCTGAGCAGCAGTGGCTTGATCAAAAGAACCACTGTTGCCACCAAGACACTGGATGACGTGTGTGAACAGCAACCTCCATACACCTGGCAAATACTTCTTTTAAGGATTGTTGTGCATAGGTTATGCTGGTTCCATGTTGGTCTCATACCCAATGGTTAACAACCACTCCTTCCAGACTGTAGTGGGGACCAAATCAACATATGGATGCTCTTCCGATTGTTTAGGAAGACGAAAAGCATCTCTCAGCAAATCAACTGAGATGGAGATGGAGTGTTCTCCTTTCATTACAGTGCCAATAATGGTGCTGCTGGCAACTTTGTAATCACACGTCCACCAAAACTCCCTTAGGAGGTGGACACACATCTCTTTGGGCTCACTATAAATGGCCTTTCTTACAGTGCATCCCATGATAAAGTCCAGCATAGAGAAGTATCCCTTGATTTTGGATGGGATTTCTTCAGATCCATGATATTTATTGGCTTTAATAACCAATTTACTAGCTTGAAAGGAAACATGAGGAGATGAAGCAATCCCCTTAGGATCATATTCCTTGGATGTAAGATAGAGAGGAATGGTTTCTGGGTTTTCAACATGAGAAGCCATTTGAAGATTTCAGAGAAGATGAGAAGGATAATATAGGAAGATTTGAGAGAATAATTTAAGAGAATGGAGAAGATTTGACAGAGTTTGAAAGATTTTGGAAATTATGAGAAAAAGAAATGAACGTAAAAGACGGAGAAGTGGAAGGGATTTGCATATATATGGCATGGATATGGGCACCATGACTGCAAAAAGTGAGTCGTCACATGTACTCTCTTTCATACGTGGCATATACAATGTTATATTATATAAATAAAACTGTATATATGTACGTATGTGAGTAACGTATGCGAGTTGTATGATGTGACAACTTGTACCACGATTTCAACTGTACTTAGTGCATACGGCACAAACAGTGTACAAGTTGCCCATTTGGGAGAAAATCGAGGTAACCGTTTGAGATACTTAATAAAATTATTCCTGAAAATAGGTAGTGGAATACACAAGGATAACTAAAGGTATCCACTGAAGAGTCATTATAAAAGAAATCTGGTTACCAAGTTTTTAGTGAGGAACATAAAGAAGGATAGAGGTGATTGCTGACTGACTTTAAACAATTTTTGGCATATTGTCAGCCATCAACGGATTTTAGAAGTCTTTACCAGCAGCCGTTTGCTGCTGGACTAGATAGGGACTTTTAGCACCCTATTAATTTTGTTATGCTTTTTCCCAAAGCATCAGGGATCAACGGGTTTTAGAAGTCTTTACCAGCAGCCGTTTGCTGCTGGACTAGGTAGGGACTTTCAGCACCCTATTACTTTTGTTATACTTTTTCCCAAAGCATCGGGGATCAACGGATTTTAGAAGTCTTTACCAGCAGCCGTTTGCTGCTGGACTAGATAGGGACTTTCAGCACCCTATTACTTTTGTTATGCTTTTTCCCAAAGCATAAGGGATCAATGGATTTTATTTGTCTTTACCAGCAACCGTTTGCTACTGGACTAGATAGAGACTTTTAGCCCTTTATTACTTTATTGTTCAGCAAGTAAGACATACTTGAACTTGCGGAAGTGATTTTGACGAGGGTCAAGAGTTAACTTACAAAAGAGATGTAAGTTAAGTAGCAGAATCACCGTTCAGCATTCCCAACCTGCTGACTAGATCCTTGAATCTTTTTTCATCTATAGGTTTAGTGAAAATGTCAGCAAGTTGATCATCAGTAGGGATGAAGTAGATTTCAAAATCCCCCTTCATGACATGGCCACGAATGAAGTTATACCTAATATATATGTGTTTAGTTTTGGAATGCTGGACAGGATTGTGTGTAATGGCAATAACACTTGTATTGTCACACATGATGGGGATCTTAGAGAAATCTAGGTCATAGTCAGCGAGTTGGTTTTTCATCCAGAGGACTTGAGCACAACTACTTGCTGCTGATACATACTGTGGTTCAGCAGTGGAGATGGACACTTTATGCTGTTTCTTACTAGACCAACTAGTCAGCCACCCCACCAACAGTTGACATCCACCACTGGTACTTTTCTTATCTAACATGCAGCCAACATAGTCAGAGTCAGAGTATGCAACTAGGTCAGGATACCAAAGACCTAAGGAGGAAGTCCCTTTGAGATAGTTGAAGATACGCTTGATAGCGAGTAAATGAGACTCCCCGGGGGATGCTTGATATCTTGCACAAATACAAGTAGCAAACACGATATCAGGACGACTCGCTATGAGATACATCAGCAAGCCAATCATCCCACGATAGTGAGTGGGGTTCATAGGAGTGGGCTTAGGAGTGATATTTGTCATATCAAACTTAGCCAGTGATGTGCAAAATCGAGCTTTAAATTTAAAATCTAGATTCACCTACAAACTCACTACTACGCACTCACGGGCAGTGGACCCGATCGTTTGTAATATAGTTATTAGGTAAGGTCCGTGTTCGTTCGCAGGGATTGGATATGACTAGTTGCTCTATGAAATGGTTTGGAAAACGGGTATTACTTCGAAAATCCTTTTTGACAATAAAAGTAAAAATTGATTTGCAAAACAAATTGCATAAAATTAAAAAGAACTTCAGACAATATAATTAAAATTCATCCACCTTGACTTCCCTCGACTTCAAATGTGATTGCATTTAATTAAGAACAAATTCTCTAGAGTTTACAGATAATCGTGACAAGATTAAGGTGCTCACGTGGTACCACCAACGGTGAACAAAATACCGAATCACCTAATTGCTAGTTAAATTACCCAAGCCGGTACCACCATAACAAAGACAACTCTTCCAACAATTAGTTTTATTGACTATCAAATTATCAATTGCACCTATGTGACAGTAACGTGGTACCACCAACCGCTATCAATCACGTTGACAAAATTAATCTTTTCTTAAAATGATATTCACTATCATACCATGAACTAGTGATAATTACTCATAGACAAGTAACCGTTTTAAAGAGTGCCTTCCTAAATATCAAAATTAAATAATAAAAAGAATTAAAATCATCAAGATCACAGAACAACGATAATTAAATAAACTCTTTTGAATTAAAAATATTGCAATCACATTATCCGTCTCGTTTCATCAAGGTGGATGATTAAACGTTTAGCCACTCATGATCCATCCACAATAATAATTAAAATAGAAGAGAAACATGATGTACCAATCGTTTGATGAAAAATAAATTGCAAGACTGTAAGTAGATACGATCTAGATGGGTGCTCGTAAATCTTCAACGAATCCGCCTAAGAAATTATCTTGATTGGAGATTGAAGAACCCTTGTAGAACAGCTCCTAGAAAGATTTTTAATAATTGGAAAAATTAGGTTTTGGTTTTTATTTATACCCCCTTGAAATCTGATGCATAAGTCGGCTAAAATCCTCTTCAGATTCGACAAGCCACTGCGGCGCAGTGGCTATTGGAGACCTCACTGCGTCGCAGTGCTTTTACACTGTCTTCGGTGCTCTTTCCCATGGGAGACTGCGGTGCAGTGGACCTGTATTCCAACGACTATGACGTAGTCACTTGTGAAAACGTGTTTCAGCACGTTCCCGGATCGATTAACACGAGATCTAACAATCATAGATGTGCGGAATCCGTCTATGATCGTCTTTAGGGTTAATTAATGATTATCATGATAAACACACACGAAGATAATAAGAACAGGAGATCAACACAAAAATACTATCATTAATCATATGATTACAAGATGAATCCGTATGAACAACATCTACAATGATTACGGATTACAATCATTGAGACGAATCGTGATAGTTTGGGCGGTATCTCGAGGTATAGATCTCTACCTCGAGAACCTAGTGAATGACTCTATGTTGCAACTAAATCATCAACCTAAATTCGTGACCTAAGACTTATATTTATAGGTTGTACAAACAGACTGGGCTGTCAAATTCGTACAAACGGGCTGGGCCTTACTAACTTAATAGTTCTTACGAACTTAAACTTCGTAAGCATAATTGTACGAATTTCTCAGCCTTTTAGAATTATTGCATCGGACAATAAATTGTTCACTTTATGTGCTCTAACAAACTCCCCTTAACAAATTGTGCACTTTAAGAAGTGACGATACTTTAGCTTTTAAGCCTGCTTAATCGTAATATAACTGATTAGTTCAGTGATTACAATTTGGGATATATCGGTAGACACAAAGTATCAAGGTTTCCTTCAATCTGAACTTAAAGTATACAATGTTCTTGTGGGAAACATATTCAGATATATGGCTGAGATTGCTTGCTTTTCAGTAATGAATTGATCTAGTCCTTAAATTTTGTGAAAGATCTAGCATTACTATAAGATTTGTTCAATGAATAGGCACGAACCTCTACCAATCATGAGCATAAAAGTAAATGTGATATTGTTATGCAAATCAATTATATGCAAATTAAGGGGCTAGTGTGGTCTTTGAGATTCGGACAAGTATGTCCTCGGGGTATCTTTGTATACCTAGCCTACCTAAAGCTTCCAACTTGGGATAGGTTGTCAGAAAGTTCGCTACATGGATCTCATAGAAAATCACGGGTTCCTTATAAATCATGAAATGCAGAAGCATATATGTGAAATCACAAAGTAATTCAATTTAGTTATCCACAAAGTGTCTCATGATTGGTTAAGGATGTTCTTGAATATATTGAATTTTTTTTATCTTAGTGCTTGTATCGATTACGAAAGTATATCTGAATGTGGGTTACATATGTTCGCAAACTATTCAAATGGCATATTAGGCTACTCGGGTTACATGGTGACTGTCCTTGGCCAGGGTATGTCGAAAGTGTCATAACTCAAAGGAAACTGGATGTACCGAGTGTTTAAGAGGACAAACATACCGGTAATTGTTGTTGGGTCACAGTTCAGAACTTATAATAAGAGAATTATTTTTCACCCGCAGGCTTATGTAACATGCTAAACTGATCTAATCAGCAGTAATCATGCTTAATGTGAATAATGTATAAAGTCTAGTTAATTAGAATTTAGATTAGTTTATTATTCTGCTATTTTTATTCTGTGTTATTTTTCTTTTTAATTGAGTCAAAATAGTATTTTTATAAGTTCTTATTGCACGAGAGATCCTATTCAAATTCTGAGTATATGTTTTGCTGAATTCCTTCATGTGATTTTTTAATGAGGTTGTGTGGTTTGTTTACAAAGAAGATTTTCTAATTTGGACATTAATTTTTTTAAGTTTTGTAAAAACGTGTTTTAGCACGTTCCCGGATCGATTAACACGAGATCTAACAATCATAGATGTGCGGAATCCATCTATAATCGTCTTTAGGGTTAATTAATGATTATAATGATAAACACACACGAAGATAATGAGAACAGGATATAAACACAAAAATACTATCATTAATCATATGATTACAAGATGAATCCGTATGAACAACATCTACAATGATTACGGATTACAATCATTGAGATGAATCGTGATAGTTTGGGCGGTATCTCGAGGTATAGATCTCTACCTCGAGAACCTAGTGAATGACTCTATGTTGCAACTAAATCATCAACCTAAATTCGTGACCTAAGACTTATATTTATAGGCTGTACAAACAGACTGGGCCTTATTAACTTAATAGTTCTTAGCCTTTTAGAATTATTGCATCGGACAACAGATTGTGCACTTTATGTGCTCTAACAAGTTTAGAAAATGATCTTTCAAGTGTTATGTGAAATGTCAAAGTTCTTTGAAATCTCACAATTTTGATTTATAACAAGTTAAGAATTTGATTAATAACTTGGTGACATTTTAGGGTTTGACAAGAAATGACCTCCCTTGATCTTTTGTTAGATTTTTAGTTGTTTCATATTTGTTAACCCTGATTGAGTATGATTGTAACTTGAATTTTCTGCATTATACTGTTTTGTTCTCAATGCGTTGATGAGTTCTGTGGTAAGTGTGCAGTGTTCAGGTTAAGAAGATAAAGTTGGAGTGCTAATTTCTGTTACTACATTGTTATTTACACGGATGATATCATGACGATAAGATCCTTGGTGTGTAGTGATAATATTTGTGATGCAGATTTGAGCATGTGAAGGATGAATACATGAACTGGTTTTTGTTTTTGGAATAGTTATTTATTTATGATTCATGTATTTAATGAAAATAATCAACTTTGCAATTAGTTTATTTTGAATTTCATGTTATGATTTACGACAACCTTTTGGATATTTTCCTAAGTTCTTCAGTGAATTTCTGTTGGATTGTTCATTTTTGGATTGCTATCATGCATATCTATGATCCAAGGAGGTTCTCGGTGTCATAATCATATTGATTGTGATAAAGGGTTGTGTTTTGGAAGATTGCTTGGATGAAACTCTGAAATTTTTGCTGAACTACGAAATATTTTCAGATTTGTTCTTACGAAGATAACTGCTATCTTCGTTCGAAACAATTTTGTTCAAACGAAGTTTATCTTCGTTTGGCTAACTTCGTTTGTGAAGTTATGCCCGACCCATAGTTGGCCCATTGTTATTTCCATATATAAAGGGGTTTTTCTTCGTTACTTCTTTATCAAACGAAAAATACTCTCATTTTCGAGCAAAACCCTAAAACACAAACTTTTTTCTTTTCTATCACTCTAATTCGTTTTTCTTGATTCTTTGTGCAAACTAAGATCTAAGTAAGTTTTTAATGTCCTTTTCATTCGCGAATATGATTTAGGTTTCCATGTATCTTCGATTTGATTTGTGTTGATTATGTTTATAAAATTCTTGTAATCATTCACCTGGTTTGCTCAAACGAATTTAGACTTGTGTGAACGAATTTAGACTTTAGTTCAAAACGAATTTAGAAGTGTGCACACGGACTTAGATTTTGAATTGAACGAAGTTAACTTGGGTAGAAACGACGTTACTTTTAGATGATGCCTTACGAACTTAGACCCAAGTTGATGAGGAACGAACTTAGCTTAACACCCTTAGGTTTATTCAAACGAACTTAGACTTCGTTTATAAGTTACGAACTTAGAAGATAAGTTTTATAACTTACGAACTTGCATGTACAGTTTAGTCTTTACGAACTTAAAATTCGTTAGGTGTTAATTTAGATTTAATTCTTACGAACTTAAGATCTATTTTCGTTTAGTTATTGCTTACGAATTTAGCTTCTATCTTCGTTCTGTCTACTTAACGAATTTATTGGTTATCTTCGTTCAGACTTGTTTTGCGAAATTAAGGATTAGGGTTTTTTCAGATTAGGGTTTTTCAAATTAGGGTTTTTCTATTCTGCAATCCATTTATCGTGATTATTTATATTTGTTTCGATATTGTGATTGGTTTTGCAGAAATGGCTCTCGCTCCTCGTCAATTTGTGAAAAAGCACAATCTTGCACTGAACCTAGATCCAGATCAGCATAATTGCGAACATTTTCATGAAATGTTCAACTACATTGCTCGCTCGCGATTATCTTTTGCTTTTTGTGATTCGCCGAGACTGATTAAGCTGTATATTGATTCTTTCTGGTCCACTGCTCATGAAGTCATGGTTGATGGCCAAAGTTTTGTACGAGCAACTGTTGAAGGCACAACATTTGATTTCAATGCTGAGTCGCTCCGCACTATTTTGCATCTAGGAGCAGAACCAGACGTAGAAGAAAAGGAAGATGTTGAAATGACTTACGAGTTCGAACTCCTTCTTCGCTGCTTTCAGAGAATGGGATTTGTTGGCCAGGCCAAACTTCCTTTTGACAAGAGTGGTTTTCAGGGAAGATGGAGGTATCTGGCGTATGCATTGCTCGTCTGTTTGAGCAATCGCAAGGCTGGCTTTGATCAACTATCTGCACAGATTGCGTCGCAGATGGTTGCTTTGGTATATAATCGCCCTTATCCTTTCTCCCGATATTTTTATCAAGAGTTTATTGATCAGATTAATGCTAGGGGGAGAAAGCGATTTCTTTTGTATCCTCGATTTGTGATGGCTATAGTTAGACATTTTTGTCCAGACTTAGAATATGACCAAGGTCCTCGCTACGTTCTTCATGCTTGGCCTTCGCGTCTTTTTGCTGATCTTGAGGCCAATACGAGTAATGTGGCTGGTCTCCATGATCCACCACTTTTTGGTCACCTGATTAATCCAAACTATCAATCTCGTCTTGAGAATGATATGTTTGTGGATGTTGTTGATGACGATTCTGATTCTGGTTCTTCTGCAAGTTCTGTTGATGGTGTTGAGAGTTCAGGGGATGAGTCTGCTGGTTCGGATGTTAGAAATGATGATGATGATGTTGCTAGTTCCGACGGTTCTGCTGCTACAACTGCGACAGACACAGATGATTCTGCTGCTGCTGAACGTCGAACTAAGATGATTCATGATATTGCGGTTGCTTCTGAAAGCGATCATTCGCATCAGTCGTTTGATCAAGAGGGTGTTTTGTTTCATAGAGAACGCAGAAGCAAAGCTTGTCACGCTGTTCCAGCAATTTCAGATTCCGCTAACTCCATTCCTGCTGCTGAGATTGATCCTGATGTTGCAGCTCAGCATGATTCTGAATTGCGAGAGATCTTTGAAGATATGGAAGACCCTGTGAACAGAGCAAGTTCGGTTAGTCCGGTGAAGAGGCAAGGGAGTATTGATCTTCAATATACCAGAATTAAGCGTCGACGTATTGTTGAAGCTTCTTCTGTAGCAATGCCTGCTCCTCCAAGACCGACTGCTGCTGTTGCTCCTGTTCTTGGATGTCGTGTTGATCTTTTGGAGACCAGGGTTCGCACTTTGGAGTCTGAACTCACTGAGACTCGCGTTGCCTTAACATTTTTGATCAACTGGGTCAAGATTCAAGGGGGAGAAGTTCCTGAAGAGGTATGCAGATTGTCAGCGGTTCAACCACGACGTCAGAATGACGATGATGATGCTGATAATGCTGCTGAAAGGAATGTTTCTCGCCCAGTTGAAGATAGAGGAAAGGGTGCAGCGATCGAGGGGGAGACAGGAGGTGATACTTCTCAGCAAGGTGCTTCTGGTTCTGGTGCTGGTCCTTCTGGTGCTCCTCGTGATTCATGTTTCTAATTTTGTCTATGATAAAGATTGTTAGATAGAATGTATAATTGATTGTGTGTAATAAGTTATGACATTTTATGTAATGAAAATGTAATTTATCTTATTTTAATACAAGTACATTTCATCTTTATTATAATTATCATATTTCATCTTTATTATAATTATCATGATTATTCTTTTATTCTGGTGTTCATTTTGTGTAAATTTAAATAGATGATCCAGATTATACAGATTTATTCTTTGATGGTGATGAGCTCGAGGAAGGCGAATTTGTCCCTGAACCAAATCTAGATATATTCAAAAAGCCTTATGGGTTTGACGAAGTATGGGACTCAATTCCTGAAGATCCGTTGATTGAAGAGAATAGAGTGCTGGATCAGCAGAGATCAGATGTTAGAGAAAGAATGCTTCAAGTCCCATTCAGCAGCCTAACTCAAGTTCTACATTTTGTTGTGTATGCTAAGAATGGTGATGTGTCGATTCCATCTGAATATGAGATTAATGTGACAAGACCATTCAATTCAAATGATTTTTCAGTTCCTCTCAGAGATGATGATTCATTACATATTGTTGATCGACGTGTTCCTGAGAAAAGAGTAAATGATTGGATAGTACATATGGAAACGTGGAAACCGAATTTGTATTGGACTCATATCTCAGATAACGATGCTGCAAAGTACAAGACAATCATCTGGAGTTGGTTTTATGATGATGAATTGAAGTTGTTTGTGCTTAAAAGACCAGAAGGTTGTCAGTACTTAGCATGGTGTGAGAGACATTTTAGAAGTTTGTGTGAAGAAGATATACATGAGCTTGGAAATAACTGGATTATCAATCCAAGCGATGATGGCTTAGCTGATGTTGTTGGTAAGAATCTTAGAAAAGATTTCTGGTTAAGGAAGAACATGAAAGATTCTGATAAACCACAATTTAAGATTGAGCCAAGATCGAAGAAAAGAGTGGTTAAGCCAGATAAAACAGTTGAGTTTGTTCAACATGATATTAAATGCATGATCAAGGTTCCTGCCAAGAAATGGGCACAAGATGTCTTGGACAAGATGGATAATTGGGAAATTGATCGAAATTCTGGTGAAGCCAAGATGTATGCAGATTCAAAGAAGCAGATTTTGTTGAGAAGAGTTTATGATCCGATGCAGCTGGTGAACTTCTCAAGAAATGATCTGAGAAAGCTGTACGATACAGAGTGTTCGTTTTTGCCATTTTGGAAGCATGAAGAAAGTAGATATCGTAAGATACTACAGCTCTGCTTACATGAAGATATTCATGCAAATAGCAAAAGATTGTTGTTTGATGAATGATCAGATTTTGAAGACTAAGAAATCGAAGGTGCTGCTGTCAAGGGGGAGTTTGTTGATGCATGTTGATGTGACAACAGCAACTTAGATTTGATATGTCGTTTAGATTGAGACATTATGTTAATTTATGTCGTATCTATATATGTAATTGATAGGTTATGGACTTTATGTTTTGGTAATGATCGATTACATGTTTTGGTGTTATATATGTGTGTTATGTATGATGTTTGTTGTGTGATATACAAGTACAAACATAATATGTGTTAGGATTCCTTAAGATGAAATACTTAGGAATATAACTAAGTCTTGTATCTAACGAAGATAAGGTATATCTTCATTAGAGGCAAACGAAGATAAACTTCGTTTGGTACAAACGAAGATTAACTTCGTTACATGGGCTGGGCAGCTAAGTTCGTAAGAACAAAGCCCACCAAGCCCAGTTCGACCTGAAACATATATATACGAACGAATACCCTAAAATAAGGCAACACATTCGACATACAAGTACACCAGACACCTAAGTTCGTTCTATATCTTATAGAAACGAAGATAGTGTAATACGGCTGATTATTTACTTGATAATTAGCGATATACCAGTTTACTAATCAAACTAGTTATCTCGTGAGGATTCCGCACTCACGACATAATCATAGACGATCTCGAGAGCGATGTATAGCTATCGAGGGACTCACATCACTTTTAACTGAGCAATTCCTTTTTTTAAGACCACTGCGGCGCAGTGGCTTGCCTTGGTCTTCACTGCGTCGCAGTGGTAATTTACTGATCCGAGAACCCTCATTCAATCATGAGATCTTGCAAACTTCTTCTAACTTCCTTTACTTTCACAACTCTTGATCCTTCAAAACATCTTCTAAGCCAATAAATCAACCGAAAATGTGCCAAATGAACACGTAACCTGTCAGGCGCCTGAAAACACTAACAAACACCATAAACGCGCCAAATGCACATAAAATCGACTTAAAACATATAATAAAATGGCCAATAATGATGTAGGTAATGGGTATAAATTAGTTACATCAGCCAGCATGTCCCGAATGTATTTTTCTTGGTTTATAGAAATGCCATCCGGGAGTTGACGAACTTGTAAACCAAAGAAGAATGTTAGGTCACCCATCATGCTCATTTCAAAGTGAGAAGACATCAGTGAGCTAAACTTTTTGCAAAGTTTCTTGCTGGAGGATCCAAAGATAATGTCATCTACATAAATTTGGACATATAGGACATGAACACCCTTTCTATAAATAAAAAAGGTGCTATCAATCGATCCTCGCTGAAACTCATTGGAAAGAAGGAACTCGAGAGAGTGTCATACCACGCTCTGGGAGCTTGTTTAAGACCATAAAGGGCCTTATAAAGACGATAGACATGGTGTAGTTTGGCTGGATCTTCAAAACCTGGTGGCTGGTCCACATAAACTTCTTCTTCGAGTTTTCCATTTAGGAAGGCACTCTTTACATCCATTTGATATACTGTGAAGTCTCGATAAGTAGCATGCACCAAAAATAGGCGTATAGCTTCTAGTCGAGCCACTGGAGCAAAGGTTTTATCATAATTGACACCTTCTTCTTGAAGGTAACCTTGTGCAACCAGTTGAGCCTGGTTATGAATAACAGCACCATCTTCGTCCATATTATTCCTATAAACCCATTTAGTTCCAATGGGTTCTTTGCCAGGAGTTTGAGGGACTAGAAACCAGACATGCTGTCTTTGGAATTGAGCTAGTTCCTCTTGCATGGTAGCAACCCAAGATGGGTCAACTATTGCCACTCCAATGTTTTTGGGAGTAATCATTGACAAGAAATTGACATGAAGACATGTATTTCTAGTCGCTGATCGAGTCATAATACCCTGCTGAGGATCACCAATTACTTGATGAGCAGGATGATTAGAAGTCCATTTAAGTGCTGGAACACTTAATGAACCAAGTAGAGGGACAGCGGAAGACTAGGGAATTGATCAGTGGAGCCATTTGACTGAATTGAGTCATCATTTATGATGGGGTCATCAGCAAACTCCAAATCTTCAGCATTAGCTGAAGCATCATGAAACTCTTCTTCAGCAGAGTCATCAACTTGCACATCATCAGCCAGAGATCTAGGTTTGGCTGATGCAGCATGGATTGACCTCATTATAGGCTCAACTGGCTCAATCGTGTAGATATGAGCAGCAACTTGCTCAAGTTCAGCTTCTGCTGAGCTTTCCTCTGTGGGTTGATGATTGACAGAAGGTAGCGAGCAAGAGGCATCAACAAATGAGTCAGAAGCTTCCATAGGAGGATCAGTGAGCTCATTGAATATAATTTCAGGAGATGAAGATTGGATATCTTTAAGAGCTGAAGAGCTTTCATCAAAAGTGACATGAATGGACTCATCCATTTTTTGAAGACGAGTATTAAATACTCTGAAAGCTTTGCTAATGGTAGAATATCCAACAAAATAACCATCAAAATAACCATCATCAGCTTTAGGATCAAATTTACCAAGATTATCCTTATTATTAAGAATGAAGACAGGACAACCAAATACATGGAAGTATTTGATTTGAGGTTTCTTGCCTCTCAAAATTTCATATGCTGTCTTGTCATGTCTTTTGACAATGAGACAACGATTTTGAGTGTGGCAAGCAGTGCTGACAGCTTCTGCCCAAAACCTGCTGGGCAGAGAGGACTCGCTGAGCATGGTACGTGCTGCCTCAATGAGAGTTCTGTTTCTCCTTTCAGCAACACCATTTTGCTCAGGGGTTCTAGTAGAAGAGAAGTGTTGTGAGATCCCTTGATCAGCACAAAATGATTCAAGAGTGTGGTTTCTAAACTCAGTGCCATGGTCACTTATGAGTTCTTTAACCTTTATGATGTTGAGATTTTCCATTTTCTTGATAAATTTAATGATTTCATCAGCAACATCACTCTTGGAGTGAAGAAAGATGGTCCAAGTATATCGTGAATACTCATCCACAATAACTAAAGTGTATCTGCTACCCTTTAGACTTTGGACGTTCACTAGACCAAAAAGGTCCATGTGAAGAAGATGAAAACAGCCCTTAACAGAGTTGGCTTGTTTTGTTTTAAAAGAAGATCTATGGCGTTTACCCTTTTCACAAGCACCACAGAGTCTATCTTTTTCAAATGAGCGAGAAGGAAGGCCACGAACAAGGTTCTTTTGGCCAGAGAGTTAATGATTTTGAAATTTACATTCGACATACGCTTGTGCCATAACCAATTTAATTCAGATGCTTACTTTGCAAAGAAACAAGTCTCACTATCAGTTTTGATAGGAGTGAAGTCTACAAGATATACATCTCTTTTTCTTGGTGCTACCAAGATGACTTCCTTGTTAATATTTACAACAGTGCCTTGATGCTTAACAAGAATCACTTTGTAGTCAGCATCACAAAGTTGACTAATGCTTATGAGATTATGTTTTAATCCATTTACATAAGCAACTTTGGAGAATTTTATAAGACCATTAGAAAGAAGACCATACCCTTCAGTTTGTCCAGTGGAGTTATCAACAAACACTACAGTAGGACCAGGTGCCTCTGTATAGTTATCCAACAGGGACTTAGAGCCAGTCATGTGTTTTGAACAGCCGCTGTCCAAATACCACACTCCTTTTCACAGCGAGCCCTGCATGGATACAATAGAAGGATTTAGCCAAGTTTTCTTTAGAACTCATCGATGGCCCTGTTAGCAGGGTTAAGGGTAGGTACTTCAGAGGTAACTGTTGGCTCTGTAGAGAGAGCATCCTCAAGAGTGGGATAGTTACCCACATCGACATATCCAAAGGAAGGATCATTTTCATCAAAGGGCATGATGTTAGTCCCATTGCTTTGGAGATATACATAGCTGCTGACGACTTCAGGAGCACTGTATTCAACTAGCATAGCCGGATGTCCCCATGCATTGGAAATTACCCTTTGAGAATGAGGAATTTCAATGTGTTGAGAAGAGATATACTCAGCAACATTTGTTCCAATGACAGAAGAGGGGTCACTGGATCTAGGTTCAGAAGAAGGATTCTTACTGATCCTAGTAGACGAGGAAGATGCTCCAGCAGACATAGACGAATTTGGTTGTATAACAACCTCTGGAGCATTCCTTGAGCTTACATTTTCACATTCAGATGCAACATGTCCTCTGCTGCTACATAGATAGCATTTTTTATCAGAGGGATTGCCTTTTTGACTTAGAATGAGAAAGTTTCTCAGCAGACATGAAAGATCATTGACTCGCTGGGTAAGCTCATTGATTTGAGGATTAGAGGATGAAGATACCTTACCCTTTTGTTTAGACTTAGATTTGTTCCTCTATTTAAGTCTAGGAGGAGGCATCTGAGGAACAGGACCAAGAATGGATTGACCATTATGATCATGAGGATTTTGTGATCCTTGAATCATTGTCCATGCTTGTCTTCCAGCAAGGTAAAAGGAAGAGGAGGGACCCTGCTGTGATTGAGGCACTCTTCTAGGAGTGATGGGTCTGGATTGATGATTGGGAGTTGCTGACCTCATTTTCCTATGAGGCAGATACTCCCTGTTTGACACAGAGGATTGAACATGTTGATTTGGAATTTGTCCTCTTTGTAGGGTTGTGGGTCTCACTTGTTGATGTGGCAAGTGTCCTTGCTGAGGAGTAACAGGTCTCACTTGTTGATGTGGCAAGTGTCCTCGTTGAGGAGTAACAGGTCTCACTTGCTGATGTGGCAAGTGTCCTCGCTGAGGAGTAACAGACCTATTTTGAGAAGGTAACCTTTCTCTTTGAGGAGTGTTAAATCTAGGAGTGGACCTAGCTGGCACAGACTGAGGTATCTGATGATGAGATTGAGCATCAGCAGGTACATCCCTTGAGGGAAGTACTTGCTGAAGTCTATCATCAGCGAACCTGACACGTCTTTTCATTAGACGGTCATGCTGGTCATCCTTATGACTAACATGAGCAGACTCTTGCTTAGAAGAGGAAGATTAAGCACATGAAGGTTGCTGACTGACTGGATTCACTCTCAGAGGAGTGTTGTAGTCATAGGATACAACAATAGTTCTTCTTTTAAAGGGTTCAGTAGATTTGACGGAAAGCTGTTAAGGAACGAACATATTGGTGCTAGTTGAAGAATTAGCAACTTTTACCTCAGTATAGGTAGAGGATTCTCTGGTGGAGGAAGAGGGGGTAGCACCAACATCCATTTCAGAGTGGTAATCACTTTGTCCTTTGACAAAATACCACTTTTTCATCTCTTCAGGAGAGATAGAAGAGGAAGGAGGAATAGAAATTTCAGGTTTCACATCATCATTAAACGAGTCAGCAAGTGAAGCAGCAGCGTCATAGTCGCCACCAATCATTGCCTGAGCCTGAGCAGGGACTTGTTCACTTAGGCACTGATGATGAAACCTGGAAGCTTTTGACCATGAGGTCACAATCTTCTTCAGATTTGAAACTTCAACCTTCAGTTTTTCATTCTCAAGTTGAAGTTTTTGAGTCATTAACTCATGAGATTGAAGTTCTACATGAACATTTTTCAATTTCAAGAGTTTTTTAGTTTTAGCACTTAACTCATTACCAGTAGAGTTAAGTTTAGATTGAAGTTCAGCACATAGAGTTTCTACATACTGAAGATCACATGACAAAGACTCAATAATTTTGTTCTTATCATCATCTGAAGAGGAGAGAAGAGAATGTACCTTTTTGATAGTAACATTTACCTACTGACTTGAGGAGACTTGATCTTTTGTCAGCGCCTCACCATCAAAGAGTGCCATAAGGCACATATTGTCAACATATTCTTCATCATCTAACTCATTGGAGTCAGCCCAATCATGTTCTTCAGCGACCAGCCCTTTGGCTGGTGTTTTGGCCTCCTCGGTTTCAGCCATCTTCGCCTTCAGCTGATAGTATTTGTTCCTGTACTCATCTGCAGACTTAGAGGGGTTAGCTTTAGGAGCATCTGGAGTAGGAATAGAAACCCTGCACTCCTTTTGGTAATGGCCTTTTCTGCCACACCTCCAGCATTCTTCTTGTGATTTATCAACAGGAGGCTTGTAAGGAGCAACCGACTAACAGTTGTTCCATTTTCTGGAATATTTCTTTCCAACAAGAAGAGCAAATTCCATGAAGTCACTAAACATCTCTTGTTTTTCATCAGCATCAAGCTCGTCAACAAGAGTTTGAATAGGAGATGGAAGATTTAAGGTACTGACACCATCATAGAGATTGATGGGCTCAACAGAGACAAGAGCAAGAGGGTCAGAAATAGGGTAGGCAGACGTGCTGGAGGAGTTAGAAGGGCCAGCATGTCTTCAAGCTTCAGCAGATGCTCGAATGTTTTGAGCCAAAGCCTTCTCTTCAAATTGAAATGTGCCAAACAGTTCCTCAGGATCGAAATTTTGGATCTGCTTGGTGGTACGAAGGATTTGTCTCAAGTTTTGCCACTTAGGAGGAAGAGAATCAATGAATTTGTGACATACTTCAAAGTTATCATGAGTAATGCCAACATTTGTCATATCACTGAGCAACCCTTTAAAGCGAGTATAGGTGCCCTCAAGACTTTTATCCGGAAGAGAGATGAATTTTTCATAGGCACATTTTAAATCAATTTTCTTTGTTTTAATTAGATTAGCAGATCCTTCATAGGTGTTGACCAGTCTATCCCATACTTCTTTTAAAGAGGGATATTTGATGATGAGCATCATGATGTCAGTAGGGAGAGTGACAACAATCATGTTTTTAAGCCTGGCATTAAGATTAACCAGCTTACGCTTTTCATCAGTCCATTGGAACTCTGGCTTTACCAGGTCAGTCACAATCTCAGGAGCATCAGGTGTGGTTCTTGGAGTTCTTTGGACGTACATAGGTATGTATGGACCCTCAATTAATATTGTCATTAAGTAAGGTTCCACACCAGCGATGTGAAGAAGCATTCTCTCCTTCCAAGACCCAAAATCTTTGGGCTTGAATTTAGGAGGAGTAGACGCATAACCAAAGTCACGTGTGTTCACAAGGCTGGGAACTGAAGTCATGTTCTTGTTTTAGAGAAAAAAGGTTTTCAAGAAAAGAGAATAACAGAAGTTAATGTAAGCACAAGAAGGCAAACAAATCTTGCTCCAATGATTTAGGAACGATGGCTCTGATACCACTTGACAGTCAATGAATTGCACAACTTGTATTGTAATTAAACTAGATAAGAAAGTAAATAAGAAAGTAATCAACAAGAACAATAACAAGTTCAAATGTGACAAATCTATGCAAGCATAATCATATGTATCATTGATTAAACGATGAATACATGGTCGATATTACAAACTTGACTTACAAGAATACAAATGAACAAAGTAATTGCTAAGTCTAGACACACTACAAACTTGAACAATTACAAAGTGACACACACTTTTTGTAGGTGACTAACACACATTTTGTGTTGCGGTTGTGTTGCCTTTTATAGAAGAGAATTAGGGCAACACAACCTTTCAATGATAGTGACTCGATGGTGGTTATCGACGTTCCATTGGCCCTAATTATTTGAATGCATGAGCCTTTGTCTTCTTTACCAAATAGGGTATGAAAGAGAAAACCCTTGCTTTGGTCTCAACTGTACCTTTGCCATACAAGGCAAATTACAATTGGAAGAACCACCATGTGACTTTTGTTTTCATCTGGTTTGAATTCTTCCCGCCATGACAAACATTTGGGCAGCATATAACCCGCTGAAGAGAGTCACTGGACTCGCTGAAGACTCGCTAAGGACACACTTCAGCGAGCAAGTCTTATCAGCGAATCCAAGACTTAACAGTGTGAAGTTGAGAATAAATAGGGTTTTGAAAAAATAAAAAACAAGAAAAAAAAACAAACTAGCCATTTGGTTTAAAAAAGGGGGTTAATAAATATTTTTTTTTAGTTTAATCACATTTTCGAGCCCCACACACGCTCCACACCTGCGTTCAACTTTGGAAGAAACCACCGGACACCGGCCTAGATGCTGGATGTGCTACCAGCGTCTAGGCACGGTCCAGCGTCGACCGTGCGTCAGACGTGGGTTAGATGTGCTAAAAGGATGGGCCTAAGCATACATTTTACGCGTCTCTACTTTAATAACAGTATAAATATTGGTCATGCCATATATATGTTTCCTTTGTGAAGGAAAAAAATATATGCAGAATCAGTAAGTGTATGCGGTTTGAAAGGCTTGCTCTTGTTGATCTATATACAGAGACGATATCAGAAAAAATTTCCAGTGGGGCAAAATTAAATTATTCATGAAAAACAAATTCAAAAGGGGGCAAAATATTAAAAATTTAAATAAAAAAAAAACTTGAAAAATTTAAAAATACATGACAAATTTTAAATTTGGAGCCCCCTTTACGCACATTTAACCAATTCTAACACTTTCTTTAAAGTACCTAAACTAATTCACAAGTATGATAAATACTTTAGCCCGACCCAAGTTTCAAAAAACTGGCTAACTCGATAAGGTTTGGTCTTGGTCCTACATACCCAGACGCGGTTCTACATACACATAACATAGGTCCATGCACATACGTGATATTGGAAATTTCTTTTACAAGCCTATAGAAAATTATGTTTGGACATATTTGTTATTCATAATTTTGGACTCGGGTAAATTATAAAGTTAACAATAATTGATTAAAATGAAGGTTTTATGTGTGAATAAAGGAGGATTGGCAGCGTACCTAAAGTGCGAGTTGCATTAGTTTTTGGCTCATAGATCATCAGTTTAAATCTCGAATATGATGATATTGCGTTGTAGGACTATTTATTTTGGTAAAAGGGATTTTACCCAGATCAGATTTTTATATCATTAATAATAAAAAAAAAACAGAGGTTAATTGACTTCAATTACAAACGTGTTCATGCACATAATCTTTATCTTTATATATATACTAAAAAGCAACCGACCAAAAGTTAATTGACCAATCAAAACGTACAATTTTGCTAATTTTTTAAGTTAAACGTGTGACTTAATTCAATTAAATAAATTTTGTCGACTTTTAAATACACATTATATATAAATTTTACTTAGTTTATCCGTGTAAGTAATATAAATTATATAAAGCTTCTAACTCTAACGACTTTTAGATATATACAATCCAGAAATCAACATTAACATCTTGACTTTTAGATATATACACAATACAGACATTTAATTTTCAATATAATAAACCCAATAAACAAAACCAAGGTATCTACTAACAAGAAATAATCACGTATATGTTTAATCTTTACTTTGATGTAAATCCACTCCCTATAATCCTTATTTATATTTTCCTCCATGAATCATATCTTGATGATGATAATTATATTAACTAAGTAATCTTGAAAAACCAACATGAAAAAGAGCGTAAGCTTGATTGTCAAAACTTGATTTTCGATTCTCTTAGTCACGATTATATTTGATTAATTCTTTTTTGTTTGGAGGCATGTTGAGTACTAATCAGTAATAAATACACTTGATTACTATAACTTTTAAAAGTTATGGATCTTTGCTCATAATCCCATGAGTCTTTACTTCCATAGGTATGGATTCCTAATTTTTACATTTTAAATGATTATTAAAATTCAAACAGTTACAACCGTTACAACAGTCTTTACATGATATTGATAGATGAACAACTTAAATGATTTCGTCAATATTGCAGTATTACATTCTGTTACTTTGATTTTCAATAAATTATTTATATTTAAATTTATCAGTTTATTCTTTAATAGTTTAAATATATTCTTTATATTTGATTTTACAGGTTTATTCTTTAATAACTTTTCCTGGATTACAAATATTTAAATTCTTCATAAACAATCTGTGTTTTAATACGGTCTAAATTTAGTATCTTCTATATATGAAGCTCGTGGTTAGAGTCAATATTGTTGGCTTCTTGAATATAATCAAATCAAATCATGTCTTCTATAGCTAGCGAAAATTTGTTAGATTCTATGCTGGTGGTTTACTGTTTTTCTTAAACAGGTATATGCATAGTTGTCAACTCGTAATTTTTGACTCTACTCAAAAACATTTTTTTTTGACTCATGATTCGACTCCTAAGAGTTAACACATTTTTAAGTATTACATGATATAGTATAATTATATACCTATGACGTATTCAGTGACGGAACTTGAAATTTTTTTTGGAGGGATCAAAATTATTTTATCTTTTTATTTTACGCATAGCATTGTACACATATACTTTTAACTCTACTTGTATATACATATATGAATAATATAATAAGCTACTTAAGTGAAATATATTTGTTATAAATGATGTTAAAATTATATAGACGTACTCAGGGACGGAGCCAAGAAATTTTTTACGAGGGGGCAAAATTAAAAGTTATTGGTCATATTTATAACAGTCGTATCCAAAAATGAAAAAAAAAAAAAAAAAGAGTCCTAGCTTGAAAATAGAAAATGGACCCTCAAAAGAATTTGTTATCTACATCAGGTATAATACTCATATTTAAAAATACTAATTTTTCTTAATAAATAATGACCACACGTATCAAGCAAGATCTTATTAAATGAAAACGTATTCAATCATATAATACAAGAAACCCAAAAAATATACTTCTTTAGATCTACTGAAATTAGGATATATATATAGGTTTTAGGTAATATAAAACAAGTATTAAAGTAAAACAAATAAAACAATAGGTTTTTCTTCACTGAAGATCACCGTGCAGCATGAAAATCATTGTGCATCAATTGCTTCGTGAATCTTCGTGCATTAATTTAACCATGATCCAAGGGTCAAGATCATGTCTTATTTGTTTTACTTTAATACTTGTTTTACAATACCCAACCCCTATATATATATATTCTCTACATTATGATAATTATAATTAATTGTTTGTGATAAATATATATAACAAATTAAAAGAAAATACATTTTCTATAAACAATTCCACTATAATATACCACACCTTTACATACCCAAACAACGAAAGTTTTTTCTCTAAACTATACTTCATTCTTTATATTAAAAATCAAAACAACTCGGGTTTTTTTAATCTCTTAATGAAAAAATCTATCTTAAAATTAATGTTTGATGACCAATGACATACAAATAATAAGTTTATGACAAGTTGACAACGAAGATAACATTTATATTTATTTCCTACTTATTTTTTCTTACTTTTACAAGGAAATTACAAATATACCATTTAAATTTTGAAAAATTACATTGTACTAAAATTGGAGTAGGGACAACTGACCCCGCTGCCCTCAAGCTGGAGCCGTCCCTAAACGTACTTGTTGTATATATAATCTATTATATATATATATGTATATATATATTGTTTAGTTTAGAAAAAAACATATTAATAACTAAGTATAGAAAAGGAAGTATGAGAAAAGTCATACCACCTGAGCCAATTACAACTATCTTATTTGTTTTTCCAAGTCTACTTTATATATTCATTAATAGTTTGCATTTTGGAGGGGCAGGAACCTCCTTTTGCCAAAATGAAGTTCCATTATTGGACGCATTTATAAACAAAATAAAAGTTCATTATCTCAATAGATTTACTAGAGTACTACAATTCAATAGTTTTGAATCATTAACTTACAATTTATCTCCAGATTAGCAAGAAAAGGATCAAAACTATATAACAAATAAAATAACATATCAATAAATATAATATATAACCATAATGTATCAAATTATAATACTTTTAAGTTTGCGACTCGTGATTCGGTCCAAGTTCACATTGTGACTCGTAAGAGTCTGGACAAAGACGAGTCACTTAACGAGTCGACTCTTTTTTTGTGTAAATCGACTCGACTCGTAAGAGTTTTAACAACTATGGGTATATTGTTCTCGATGGAAACAAATTTTATCTTTATATAATAATAATTGCATTATTGGTCAGTTGAGCTTTATAAATCTGAAACAGATATACAGGTGAGTGGGTGACCATCCCAAGTTCTTAAGAGTTCACCCGTCATTGAAGATGACGTGTCGTTACAGTGTCCCTGTAGTGCAAGATCATGAGGCATGGTGATCCGAGAATCTATATTTGTTTATTTCAATTCTTTTAATTTCTTGTTAAATGTCAAAAGATTTATGGATTTATGTTGGATAATGTTATACGAGCTTATTTGAATTATTATAATTAAGTTTTATTTTTTTGTAAGTAAGTTTCGATTAAGACGTATTTGAGGCAATTTTAATAAAATATTTCAGGACCTTCAACCCTACTCATGAAAAATATCTTTGATATTAGAATCCCAAGACTCAAACCCGAGACTTAGAACTTACCCCGAAGCCCACATAATAAATTTAGAAAATACCTTTCACAACTGAAATTTAAACAAATGGTTTAATTAAGTTTTATTTACTTTATTAATTGATGTTATCTAAAGAATAATTATTAGAATATTGAATTTTATATGTTAATAGTTTTTTTATTTAGTAAACTCATTATTGGAAGTGCCTATTTGTGACACTAATTATCAATTTTATAAGCATCTTATCATAAATTTCAGTTTTTATTTAGTAATTAATCAGTCTCTAAAGTCTGATACTGGAGACTGATTTAAAACTAAATTTCAATTTTAAAAAGGGTAATGGAGGAAACCTAGCCTTGATACCATAATTGGATACTTATCAAATCACCCCGTACGAGTTATATGATGATATGACAATACCTCAATCCTAATACTCACATGATCCAGACTAGCGATGAGCATTTGGACCGAAACCCGCGACCCGCCCGTGCCTGACACGCCCGGTGCTAAACGGGCCGGTTCTTGGTTCATAAAGTTTGTGGTTCTCGGTTCGGGTCGGGTCAAAACCGCGGTTTGGCGGTTTGACCAAGTAAAACCCGTGAGCACTCACATATTGATAGATGGGAGTCTTAAAGATGATGGGAAATAGCTAGAGGAGACGATAGCTTGAAGGGTGTGACGCAATAGATATACTTGAAGATAACAATAGTATGAACTATGAAGCAGTACTGCAAGTTCATGAGGGTATTCAAAAAAGACGATGTGTTTTTGGTTTTGGGAAAGTGATTGGGTGTTGAAACTAAATGGGAGAATACGTTATGAAAGAGAAATGGGTGTTTGAGAGTTTTATGGTCAACTATTGTACACCTCATACTATTTTATTTAATTTTTATATATATATTTATTTTTATTGTATTGTATTAATATATATATATATATATTTAATTAAATTATTTTTGTTTGTGATGGATCACTGCTGGATCATCAATATATAAAAGGACAAAAAGTACTATAAAGTCTACAAACACATAGAGTCACGTTTTCAAGTTTGCAGATACATATTCCCAACACTTATTTTCTCAAATCAATACCATTAAAAAAACCCCACATTTTCCTTTTATATCTTTCTGCTAGATTGTAATAGTAAAGATCTTCAACAACCACCATCTTATACCTTTCTTTTGCTTATCTTTTCCTTGTCAAAAGAAAATTTCGGTCCAACTTAGAACCCAGCTGGTTAAAACATCAAAAACACAGATCGTTAAAACCAAGAGTCCACATTTTCGGGTTACCCATGAAAACCTGAACCTGAACCGTTTAAACCCAGGCCCGAACCGACCCGCCCAGGGGGTCAACGGGCCTGGTCTCGGTTCCAACATGAAGTTTTGGGTCACGGTTCTTGACAGTTCGGGCCGGTTTATAACCCATGCACATCCCTAATCTAGACACCCCAAAGGATCGAACCCACATACTTAAACTTCACATGTCGCATGCCCTTCATTGGTAACGGGTACCTGAACGAAATTATTGTTTGTGGCAAGCGGGGAACGAGCCTAAGACATTAAGGTGACCAAGTGTGAGTCCACCTACACAAGATGTTAGTCGAATACAAGATATAACAAATGTATAACAATGATAACAAGTATTTCAAGTAACCCGACTGGCAAGTAATTTTAATCTAAATAAAGACTAGTTTAGAATTACGATCCAGATAATGGATATGAACAATAAAGAACAAGTGCTTGAAACTATATAAATACAATATATAATCAAGTATTATGGCAAAGAGCCGAGATGTATTTTTCGAAGTATTTTATTTATTTCTATAAACAAAATACAAAGGTTGTTGCGGAACAAAGATAATCACACTTGTGAAAGTATCTAAACAACCTTGAAATACAAATGATCTAAACAACAAGGAAATACTCGTAAGAATGCTTAGAGTATATATCACACATTGCAATGTCAAAGTTCCAAGCAATTTTGCAAGTGTGAGAAGTCTTGTATTTATAGGCAAACATGTCTTGATGACATGGCAACTGCCGTACAAATATGGTTGGGTGCATTTATGGATTTGTCACATGTTTGTTTAAGGTAAAGTATGTAAGTTTCTTTGATGATACTTGACATACTTTATTCCTAACCTTTTGCTAAAACTAGCACAATACCAGGTATAAAGTTATTAACCGGGTAAAGGTAGTTAAAGTACTGCAAAAAGACTTCCTCGTAATCACTGAAAAAGTGTTGTAAATACTTTTTTACTGAGCCGCTTCAGATCTTCAATCAGATAGAATCTTCTCAGAGCTCTGCTTTCAGAAGTTTCTCTTCTTCAGTCTTCGACTTCAGAATGAACGTCTTCAGAATGTGTTGATCTTGATCTGAGAGAAGCTTCAGAGAACTAATTCTGAGAGACTCTTCAGAATTTCTGTAAAAGTATCTTCTCTGAACTTCAGATATTTCTGAAAAAATTACACTTGGTCGATTTTTGACCTAACAAATTCCCCCTATTTGTTCTGAAATATCACATGCATTTTTAGACTTCTATCTATACATGTTTGTAATTCTAAAATGCAAGTTTGGTTTAAGTTATATGAAAATTTTTTTAAGGACATCTTATAGATCATTGATGCCTTAGAATTTTAACTTGTGAGTATTCTAACTTAAACCTATCATCTACTTGTAATGAAAGACTTGTAACATATATACAATACAGAATCTCAGAATTCGTTACAAGTACATAAAGTGTTGAAAATAATTACAAGTACAAGAGAATTACAGAGTAAACTACTTATTTGCAACCCTTGAGCCAGAAGGTGCATCAGTAACTCTCCTCTTCAGCGGGGAATCCTTCTTCCCAAATAACCTTGCCTCCATCTCATTTTTTGCTTGCAGCTTCTGCTGAATCTTCTTCAAGAAAGCTCCTATCAAATGAGACTTCGGCTTTGCCCTCAGAATTGGGATCATTTCCTTATGTTCAGAAATCCCGAATTCAAGCACTAAGACCTGAGTATATTCTGATGGGACCCTTCCTTCCCTTGAAACCACCATATCAAACAACCTCAATCCATCCTCCTTTGTAATTTCTACATCAGTGATCTTGGCAGGATGAGATCGACGCTTCAGATAATGCTCATACTGAGCCAATTCAGCTTTCTTTTGGGTTGCAGTAGCATCTTCAGAAAAGGTAGAAAAATCTGCATCACGAGAATGCTTCCTTGAAGTTCTAGGTCCAGTCACTTTGGGCAATGATGGGGGTTTTGTCAACTGCTTCTCAACCTTCAGAAGCCAGAATGTTTTTCTTTTTATTTGCCATCTCCTTTTCTCTTTTTTTCACCAAGTCTTCTTTAGACATCTGAAAGGTGAGATGGTCCAGCTTTTGTTCCAGAGGTGAGTAATACACCCCATATTCATACTCAGTCATATCAGCTAAAGCCTTTAGCACTCTTGCATCTACTTTAATTTGCTGATATCTTTCCAATAAAAGACCAAGAGCTGCAGCATCAATATGATCAAGAGTCCCCATCTTTTGATATTGTTCTCTTTCTCTCAGCTTGTTTTCTCTTAAGGCGATGAACTGATTAGACACTTGTTTCTGCAAGGCTTTCAACTTGTTTTCATCAACTTTTGGATCAGTTAGCAGAAAACCTTGCTCATCAACTGTTTAACCAACCACAAGTCCAGAATCTTTCTTTCCCCTGGACTTGGGTTCTTCCACCATTTGAGCCTTGCCTTTTGCCTTGGCAATCTCAGATTCCTTCTTTTTCTGAGGTTCCCCCTTAGCTTCAGATTACTTCTTTGTTGCTTCAATAAGTTCTTGGGAACTTGCAATCAAGCCATTTGGCAATATCACTTCCACTTTTGGGGACCTCTGCAGGCATCTTGGAGTATAATTCAATGGCTTTTTGCATGCCCTGCAGAGGTTCCCAACTTTGATTCATCATACTGTCAGAAATTCCCTTCGACATAGTTGAAAACTAAGCCCTTAATCTGAATGAAGAATTCAGGTTCAGCTTCTCATGCTTGAAAACTTCTGTCAGCATCTTTCTATCTTCTTCAGAAAACGATGGGGGAGGAGGAACAACAACTGCAAGCTCTTTCCTTAGTAATCCAAGTACTTGTATATTTGTGACATAACTTTAAAGCACTTATGAAAACCCGTGACTTTCTATGAGACCCGTGTAGCGAACTTTCTGACAACCTATCCCAAGTTGGAAGCTTTAGGTAGGCTAGGTATACAAAGACACCCCAACGACTTACTTGTCCGTATCTCAAAGGCCACATTAGCTCCATAATTTTCAAAAGATTAATTAGATATTTGCATATCTTGTCACAAGTACACATCCGAAAAAGCAATACACACTTATGTATGTACCTGAGACCTTCTATATAATGACCAAATATACAAAATTACAATGCTAGATCTTTCGTAAGATTTAAGGACCATACTTTATATAAAGAGCAGGCATTCTCTGCCATAAATCTGAAAATATGTTTCCCATAAGAACATTGTATACATTTAAGTTCAGATTATAAGGAAACCTTGGTACTTTGTGCCTATTAATACATCATATAATGGAGTCATTGAACAAAGCAATATTAAAGTACAATTAAGTAGGCTTAAAAGCTAAAGTATCGTCACGTCTAATCGTCTTTCATATGGTAACCTTACTCTTTTTTTTATTATTTTCTTTTTCTTTTCTGATTTTTCTCATTTTTTTTATTTTGTTTTTATGACTCTATTTGACACACGATACAACATGACTCATTTTACAAAGTTCCTGTTGAGAGACACTGTCACTATAGATTTCTCATTCCAATCAATTGGACTAACAACTCTAAACGAGTTCGGTCGAAAGCCTTAGTGAACAGATCAGCTAAATTAAAGTCACTCGGCACTTTTTCTAGGACTACCAATTTCTTTTCAGCACAATCACGAATAAAATGAAACCTTATGTCTATGTGCTTAGTCCTACTATGCTTAACAGGATTATTGGTAATTGATATGGTGGATTAACTATCTATCTTTATGAGAGTAGAAAAGAAAATCTAACCATGATATCCAGAGCCGGTGAATGAGTATTCACTTGCTGTCATGTATTCCGATCTCTCCCCTAAGACTGATATCCACTCATATCTACTTCCTCAAGAACACCAAATTCTTCATCCCTGTGAACCAACTGGTTGTCTTCTGGAGCTGACATATATATCATAACCAATAACATAATACAAAGTACAAAATATGAGAACCTGTACTATAGATAATCATCTAAATATGATCTTCTATAATACTTTGTTTAAATAAAAAATTTACAAAACAGACGTAAGATCCTTTAACATAAGTAACTATGTTAATAATCCCTTGTCCTCCATAATGTGCCCCGAGCTTCCGCTATTGACAAACCATAAACCTGCGGTCTTCCTTAGCAGCTCCTGCACATTCACAAAACCGTTAATTTTTCAAAGGACCCCCAGCCTTACTGGCTTTGGGTCGATTAAATTCCAATTTAATTTTCCCATTGACGACTTTTCCAATACCAGGAATACTTTCGCCCTTAAGACCTGCAAAGATGACATAAGATACTTTAACAGTTTTAAATTCTGTTAATAACCTCTTGTGACCTGTCATATGTCTTGAACATCCACTATCGAGAAACCATAACCCTGTAGTTCTCCTTAGTGATTCCTTTTGTTCAAGAACTTCAAGATGTGCCATGAAGCTTGCCTCAACTTTAGCAACATCTTCTTTTTCTGCTCTTACTGGTTCTAATGATTCAGGTTCCTCTTTTACCCTCTGATGAACACTACCATGAACATTGGCACATACCATATGATAAAATGAATTATCAGCAAGATCGTTCATTTCTTCATCAAGGTCTTGAATTTCTGCCATGAATGCATGATTCTGATCATCGGTACTAGTTGAACCCCAATTATAAGTACCATCAGATTGAACAACTAAAGCTCTCGAGTTGTCTGATTCTCCTGAGCTTCTGTTCCCAGTATTAGCATATTGATGTCTGGAATTCTGACTCACTATAGAACCACTTGATTGAAGTTCTGACGGCCTTTAGCTGAATTGTTGTCCCGTCTTGGCCTCTGACACTCTATACCACAGTGTCCAAAACCATCACTCTTGAACACTTCACCCTACTTTGCCATTCATAACCTTCCTTCTGGTTCTATCTGTGACACGTTGAACTCTCAATGTTAACATAGCTAAATTGCCAGTTAAGATCCATATTTCCGGATCAACTTGTTTGTAATCCTCCCTGTTAGGTCAAAAATCGACCAAGTAAGATTTGTTCAAAATAGTTGAAATTCAGTGAAGAAAGCTTGCTCAGGATTCTGAAGACATTCAGAATAAAGCTCACTGAAGCTTCACTTCAGATTCAGAATCAACCAATACTGAAGACGTTCAGACTAAAGTCAAAGACTGAAGACTGAAGAAGAAGATCATCTCAGAAGCAGAGCTTAGAGAAGATCTTACCTGATTGAAGAATCTGAAGAGGCTCAGTGAAAAAGTATTTACAACACTTTTTCACTGATTAAGAGGAAAGTCTTTTTAGAGCTTTGACTACCTTTATCCGGTTAATTACTTTATACCTGGGATTGGGAAAGTTTTAGAAAAAGGTTGGGAATAAAGTATGTCAAGTCACATCAAAGAAACTTACATACTTTACCTTAAACAAGCATGTTATGGATTTGTCCCACAAATCCATAAATGCATCCAACCATATTTGTACGGCATATTGCCATGTCATCAAGACATGTTTGCCTATAAATATAAGACTTCTCACACTTGCTAAAATGTTTGGAACTTTGGCAATTGCAACGTATAAGTATTCTTACGAGTAATTCCTTGTCGCATAGATCATTTGTATTCCTAGGGTTGTTTAGATATCTTCACAAGTGTGATTATCTTTGTTCCGCAACAACTCTTATATTTTGTTTATTGCAATAAATAAAATACATTGAAAAATACATCTTGACTCATTGCCATAATACTTGAATATTATTAGTATTTATATAGTTTCAAGCATTTGTTCTTTATTGTTCATATCCATATCTGGATCGTGGTTCATAACTAGTCTTTATCTAGATTCGAACCACTTGCCAGTCGGGTTACTTGATATACTTGTGTTTATTGTTAACCTATTCTATATCTTGTTATATCTTGTTCTCGTTGTACATCTTGTGTAGGTGGACTCACATTTGGTATCAGAGCCTCCCAGGTTAAATCATTGATATGTTATACCTGTTTTGATCCTACAAGATGTCTGGAACCGAACAAACTCAACAAAATCCAAATGGTAACCCAAATGTCAACCAAAATGCAACTCCAGCACCACCACCACCAGCTCAACCCAGTGTTCATGTTCACTTTCCAAACAATCCGGTACCTAAATTTAATGGAAATAGTGACACATTCATTACTTGGAAGGCATGTATGCTTAAGTACATCGCTGGAGTTGAAAGACACTTGACCACCATTCTTGTAGAAGGTCCTTATATTCCCATGAATGCATCAACTGTTGTTTTTAACCAAGATGGGACCCCTAGGTTAACACCCAAGGAGAAAGATCATTGGTCAGAGGAAGACCATCGTTTGGCTGACCTAGATTCCAAATTACAAAATATGATTCTCTTTGCTGTCCCAGAAAGTTTAAAACCCACTCTTGTTTACTTGATAGTTCTAAGTTAATGTGGGAAGAGTTGTTAACACAGTTTGAAGGAACAAAGGAAACTATCACCACAAGAAAAGTTTCTTTGAATAAAAAGTATGAAGCATTTTTTGCATTACCAAATGAATCTTTAACTGAAACATATCTTAGATTTACAAATTTGGTCAATCAATTAAAAGCTCTTGGTGTTACAAAGGACAAAGAAATTTTACTTGAAAAGTTTTGTGATATATTACCTTCTAAATGGGAGAACTTGATCATGGTATTAAGGCAAGGTAAAACCCTTCACAGTCACACTCTGGCCTCTTTGTATGGTGCCTTCAGATACACTGAGGAGAATAAAGCTGAGAGAGCTGTGGCTGAGCAAGATGCACAGGATTATACTTCAACCAGTTCTGCATTGGTTCATTATTCTGAACCAAAGATATTGCCCTACTGTCTTCTAAGAGTGATCAGTCTGACTCTGTGAAGAAGATGGTAGTTGAGTTAATGAAAGCTGGTAATTCTGAATATGCATCACATAAATGTGATGAGGATGATGATGATGACCTTGTTGCTATGATTGCCAAAACTTTTAATCGTTTTAAATTTAAATCAAAGAATGTTTTTAAAGATCCAATTTAGAATGTTTTAAATGTGGAAAGAAAGGACACTTTATGAAGGAATGCAGATCATCACAACCCTCCTCATCACACACTGCCCCTAACCATTCTATTTTTCAGAAGCCTGATGATGGCTCAGGAAGAATCCAATAAGAATAGCTGCATGGTGGCAGACACTGAAAAATGGGAGGATTCTGACGTGTCATCTGATGTTGAAGAAGAAGTAAGGGATATGTGTTTCATGGCGCGTGAAGATCATGGTCATGTTGTCAAATCTGATGTTGAATCTGGTCATGTTGAATCTGATGTTGAATCTGGTCGTTGGGTGGATATCATCATGAAGAAGGTTAGTACATTTGGTTTTGAGAAGGATGAAGAACAAAAACTGGATCTTTTGGTTCTTATAGAGGCCGACATAGCTTATGTTGAAATTGTGCGTTCAAAGAGTATAAAAATGTTTGAAATAAATTCTTCTGAACTGAACGCCAGTCAGGCCAGATTAAAAGAACTGAAAGATGTTCAGTTGGCCTTGAAAAGTTATCAATCTCTGGTTTCCATACTTGAATTGGAAAAGGAAGAATTAAAAATTATTTTGGAAAATGAACAGAAAATAATTAAATCTTGGATGAAATCACCCTTTCCTGAAGCTGCCATTAAGAAAACTTTTGAAAATCAAAGAATCGCTTATGGCACTGGTGATCTTCATCTTGTATCCGTAATAACTGATTTGGATGCACTTCCTAAAGAAATGAGACCAGAGATCATTTTTAAAGATCTTGGAAAATCAAAGGTGATAACTGATCAAAACCAGGAACAACCTGAGGGCAAATCTGAAGCATGTCAGACCAGTGCTTCAGACAAGAAAGCTAAACCCAAGAAGCCTTCCCCTCAGTCTTCAAATAAGGTTCCTAAGAACCTTCAGAAGAAGAAAAATGTCATCTCTGCTGAGCCTTCTACCTCAGATTCTGGTAGAGCTCAGGTGTCTAATTCAGAGTCTATTTTGTTAAGGATTGAAAGTCAATTTCAAAATTTGGTTAGGCAAGTGCAGAGTTGTAATGCACGTTTAAAAAATGTCGAAAGCACTCCCCAAAATCATAAACAAAACCCAAAACCTTTTTCAAAGAAAATCAAGCAAGAAAAGCAAAAATCAGAGAAGAAAAAAGTTGTTGAAATCGTCAAACCAACTGTTTTTGTGTCAACTGAAATTATGACTGACATTCCCTTTGATCCTTCTGTCCCTTACGTACCAAAGAAATCTGAGGCTGCTCAGGGAGAGCCCCGTGGACCCATCAAGAGATGGGTTCCCAAAAAGAACTAATCTTTGTGTATGTGCAGGGTGACCGCAAAAAGAGTACTTGGTTTCTTGACAGTGCTGCTGGCAGAACCATGACTGGTCACAAAACCCTGCTAGAGGAATATAGAGTGCAAGAGGGACCCTCAATAACTTTTGGTAATGATGAAAACGGACAAATTGAGGGATATGGTGTTGTGAACAATGGACAAGTCAAATTCACTAAAGCTGCATATGTGAATGGTTTGAAATATAACCTGATCAGTGTCAGCCAACTGTGTGATGATGGCTTTAAGGTTTTATTTGATATTTCACAAGGCACCATATTCAACAGAGATTGTAAGGTAGTAATGATTGCTCCAAGAAAGGGAAACATTTATGTTGTAGACATGAATAGTGCTACTTTTGAACAATGTTTCTACACAAGGGCAGATGAGGACACCAATTGGTTGTGGCACAAAAGGTTATCCCATCTCAATTTCAAAAATATAAATAAGTTGTCCAGAAAAATATAAATAGGTTATCCCATGTCTTTCAATAAAGACAAGCCATGTCCAGGGTGTGAAACGGGTAAGAAGAAGAGAGCATCTTTCAAGACAAAGCAAAATTTCAGTATCACTGAACCACTTCATATGCTTCATATGGATCTTTTTGGTCTTGTAAACGTTCAAACAAGAGCTGGGAAGAAGTACACTTTGGTTGTAGTTGATGAATATTCAAGATATTGTTGGGTGATTTTCCTCAGAAACAAAAGTGAAGCTGCTACTGAAATCATTGCCGTCATCAAACAAATTGAACTCAAGCACAAGCGAAAAGTTAGTCAGCTCAGAAGTGACAATGGCACTGAATTCAGAAATTCCACTCTAGAAACCTTCTGCACTGGCATATCTCAGAACTTCTCCTCAGCACACACACCAGAGCAAAATGGTGTTGTAGAAAGAAAAAATCGTACGCTGATAGAAGCGCCAGAAGTATGTTGAATGAATCAGGTTTTCCAAAATGATTTTGGGCTGAAGATGTTGCAACTACCTGCTACACCCAAAATCGTTCCATCTATGTCAAAAGACATAAGAAGACTGCCTATGAAGTGCTCAGGAATAGAAAGCCCAATATTGGATATTCCCTTGTTTTTGGATGTCCAGTATACATTCTGGATGATTCCAGCAAATTGGGCAAATTTGATGCCAAAGCTGATGAAGGTTACTTCTTAGGATATTCAACAATTCGCAAGGCCTTTAGAGTCTATAACAAAAGATTTGAAAAGGTTGATGAGTCAATTCATGTTACCTTTGATGAATCAAATTCTGCAATCTTTAATAAACCAATTTTTGAACCACCTTCAAAAGGTCCTATCAGTCTTGGTGAATCTGATCACAATGACAAATCTGATCAGTCACCTGAACATGTTTATGATCATTCCAGTTCAGAACTAGTTACAAGTCAGCAAAGTAACATTCCATTTTATCCTTCAGTCACATTCAAACTACCCTCTGAATTGACTATTGGATCAGATGTGCGTGCTGCTCCTCAGATATTAGTATGCCCTGAAATACCTCAGAATGAAGAATTTCATGATGCAAATCGTGATTTACAAGATGATGAAGATGATGAAACTGAAATAGTCTATTCTGAACCATCTCCTGAAGTAAGCCAGAGGAGTTCTTGCACTGATATCATTATTCATCCTGGTCATTACTCTAAATGGACTCACTCACATCCAATTGATCAAGTGATTGGCGATCCAAGTAGATGGGTTCAGACCAGAAGAGCCACAAGCGATCAATGCTTATATGTCAGCTTCTTATCACTGATAGAACCGAAGAAGATTGACGAGGTTATGAAAGATCCAAGTTGGGTTGAAGCCATGCAAGAAGAGCTTAACCAATTTGAAAGAAACAACGTTTGGGAGCTTGTTCCATGTCCCCCCAATCTGAAGAAAGAACCAATTGGGACAAGATGGGTCTTTCGAAACAAAGTTGATGAAGATGGTCATGTAATCATAAACAAAGCCAGACTTGTTGCAAAGGGTTATGCTCAAGAAGAAGAATTTGATTTCGATGAAACTTTTGCACCAGTGGCCAGACTTGAAGCTATCAGAATTTTCTTAGCATTCGTAGCTCATCATGAGTTCAAAGTCTACAAAATGGATGTCAAAAGTGCTCTTCTGAATGGAGAGCTAGAAGAAGTTGTGTATGTGTATCAACCACCAGGGTTCGAAAGCAAAGAAAAACCTCACTGGGTGTATAGACTGAACAAAGCATTATATGGTCTGAGACAAGCACCTAGAGCCTGGTATGATACTCTAACTCGATATCTGTTAGATAATGGTTTTCATAGAGGTGCAATAGATAACACTTTATTCATCTTGCATGAGAAAAGTGATATCTTGCTTGTACAAGTATACGTTGATGATATTGTGTTTGGTTCTACAAATGAAAAATTGTGTGACAAGTTTTCAAAAATAATGTCCTCTAAGTATGAAATGAGTATGATGGGTGAATTGACATATTTCTTGGGTCTTCAAGTGAAACAAACCAGTGACAGTATTTTTATAAATCAAGAAAAATATGTCAGAGATTTGTTAAAGATATATCAATTTGATTCTGTTTCATCTAAAGATACTCCTATTTCTACACCATTAACCTTGGACTCAGATCCTAATGGAAAATCTATGGTGGGATCATTAATGTACTTAACTGTAACAACACGATTTCTGCTATTGATTCGATCTCAACAATGGCGGTTCAAGTGTGTGTGTTCTTGGTGTGTTTAGTGTGTGTGATTTTCTAGAGAGAGAGAGAGAGAGAGACGATCTAAATAAGTTGTATGTAAAAATGGATTAAAGGCTTATGATTTCTAAGGAGTTGAGCGTATTTATAGTCTAAATCTACAATTAAGCTAATTGACACTCCTAGTCCCTCAACCTTAGAAATCATTTCACCATGTCTTATCAACAATAACATCCACTAACTTAAATTACAATTTATCACTATTATTGGATTTCTAACATTCTCCCCCTTAGTGATATATTGTAATGAATGAAGTACGTGTTGTTTTGTCTTGTAGGAATTAAGTTGATGAGCCCGATGGTGAAGACAATTGGTGTGATGAAACAAGTCTTCAAAGCTTTCTCATTGTCTCTGGAGAACTTGAATCAATCTTGGTCTTTGGACTTCTTGTAGTTAAGAGATGATGAAATTCTCAATGTTCTTTTTGAACAGAGAATGATAAGTGTGTGTGTGTATTAAATCTTTGAGAATTGTTGAATCAGGAATCAGAGTTGTCTTTTGAAATGCGGAAGGTATGAATTGGTTTTGGATTCTTCAATCTTTGATTCTTGACTTTTTGATGTCTTGGAATAAATCTTCAGAAATATGTACTCTCCCCCTTGATTTATGCATTGTTGCTTTTGGTAAAGTGTTGTTCTATGACTTTGAAGATCTTGTATAAATTGAATTGATGAAGACTCTTTTGAAGCTTTTCTTCTTTGTCTTGAATCTTCAATCTTTTGTCCTTTGAAGCTTTGATCTTTGTCACATCATCTTAAGCACTTTTGAGAGTAAACATTTGAATGAGGTTTTGAAAAGTCTTTTATGAAGTAATCATGCTCCCCCTCAATTCATGAGTAATCACAGTCTCTTCGATTTTTGAAGAATGATGAGTTGATGTCACAAATAAAATTTGAGATAAAAGAACTCCAAATAAACACGAAAACTTCCAACAAGAAGCTGAATGATAATATCTCGGAAAGCAAATTAAGAAAACTTGAAACAACCAAACACTTTCTTATACTTGATCAAGAATCAATCATACTATTTTCTCCCCCTCATAATGATGACAAAGTTGAGAACTAGTGTCATTATGCAAACATTGATTGATTCGAATGTTAAAAGAAATAATCATGACTAAAATCTAGACATTATGCACATGGAGAATTATCAACCATCAAAACATCAATCTAACCAAATAAACCAACCCAACTGTTCCTATGGGTGACTAAAATATAAGATTGAAGTTGTTGGGATAAACATTTTAGCATGGTGTTGGTGTTTTCTGTGTTGGAGTGATGAAAGATGAAAACCGGATAACCATGATCCGTTTACATTTGCAAAAATCGAAAGGATTAAAGAAATCGGATTTCCTATGTATCATTGAGAAATACACAAAGCACAACTCTAACATAGTTCGGTCTTTTGGCTTTTCAACCTCAAGAATGCTTCAAAGAATGTAAACCATGGTCAGTGTCACCTAAGCGTTCGATAACCATGTTCTACTATCCTTAAAGACTTTTTCTGAAAATTCCAAGGTCACAATAGACTTCTTGGTAATTCAATAATCACACAAAGGTAATTATGAAACCTACTTTCAAATCTGGAAGTGATGTTAGCAATGGTAGGATTTCCATTTGATCATCGTGAAATATCAATTAAGATATCACTACAAATGTTCCGGCTATATCACAAAGATAAGCATTTCTATCACAAAGATTTGACTCGAATGTGTCTTAAGGAAATGAAAGATGATCAAATTAATGATCAATCAAGATAGCTCTAGACACAACGTGATCAAATGAAGTCGGGGACTGGAGCAGAATGTCTCCCTTTTTCAATATCAACATCTTCCAAATGAAGAGTCAATAGAAATGTGAAAAATCTTCGTGAGAAGTGAAACAAGTATTTGTTAAGAAACACTTGAGTGGTTAGGTAAAGATGTGCATCGCTTCATTCGGTCCATGAAGTCTTTATCAAGATATCAACAAATGACATCTGATAGAAATGTGTTGTACCCGGCGATTTAAGAGTTTTAGGGAAGGGTATCATTTCTTTTAACCCTTTTCTCACAGCATATCACCATAACCTCTCACTTTTCAACTTTACTCCCTCCATCCTATTTGCACGAAAACATCATCACTCAAAATATCCTTACAATCTAAAGAAAGAATTGAATACTCCGGGGTTAGAACTTATCGGTGATGAAGTTCATGGAGTGAATGAATCTCTCAAGTGCAAACTAAACACCGAACTTCAATTGATGAGAATCATTTGAAAATCATCAAATGTGTGTATGAAAATGATTTGAAAACACATTTGAAGTTTTTGAAAAATTTGAAATCACAAAACTCCTCTTTAATCTATGCAAAGGTAGATCAAAAAATGTTTTTCATAGAAAGGTAAAGCAAAAATTGGTTTTTGTGAAGTGAATTAGAGTAAAATCTTTGTTGTGATATATAAATGAAAAAAAATTTGAGAGTCTAAAAGTGAACAAGATTTTAAGAGACACAAAGTTTTGCGTCAACAACAATGTTCATAGTAAGACTACTAGGAAGTACACAAAGGCGTTCAATCCTTCGCATCTTACATCAACAAGTTGGATGCAAAATAAAACATTTAAACACAAAATTTAACTCAATCAATTGTTCAAGATGAGACAACTCGGGAGTACACAAAGACGTTCAATCCTTTGCTTCTCATATCAACAATTGAGAGTTTTTTGAAACATGAAATTCATTTGAAAAATTTGAAGTTGTTTGCCACAAAATCAAGACTCTTGAAGAGAATTGTTTGCAATTTTAAACAAATGAAAAATTGCCATTACACATACATATTCATATAAGACCACTTGGAAATACACAAAGGCGTTCAATTCCGCGTTATCTTATATCAATCTATATGTATAACAACACATTTTAAACCAACTTTGAAATATAAATAATTTCAAATAAGAACGGATTATGCATAGAGTATGCATAAGCCATTTTGAAATAAATAGCTCAATGAAGAACGGGTTGCATACAGAATATATGCAAGCCAATTTGAAAAAGAAGAAGAAGAAAAAAAATAAAGAAAATATTTTTGTTATTTTTCAAAATTTTATATTTTTGTATTTGATTTTTGTCTTTTCAAATTTTATATTTTGTTTTTCAAGAATGTATCTAGAACAAAATAAGTTAAGGTTCAAGATTTAACATGCCAAGCTTAGAGATAAGAAAGTTAAACCTTTTCTCATCCAGTGGTTTAGTGAACAAATCTGCAAGCTGATAGTCAGTTCCCACAAAGTAGAGCTCGATGTCACCTTTCTCAATATGATCTTTGAGAAAATGATATCTCACATCAATATGCTTTGATCGAGAGTGGTTTACTGAGTTGACTGCAATAGCAATGGCACTTTGAGAGTCACAATAGATGGGAATATGATCATATTTCAGACCATAATCAGTAAGTTGAGTCTTCATCCATAACACTTGAGCACAACAACTAGCCGCAGCCACATATTCAGCTTCAACTGTTAATAGTGACACACAATTTTGTTTCTTGGAAGACCAACTCACAATTTTATCACCCAAAAATTGTAAAGTACTGAAAGTGCTCTTGCGATCAAGCTTACAACCTGCATGATCTGCATCTGAATAGGCAGTTAAATTGAATCCAGTATCCCTTGGATACCAGAGACCTAAATTGGGTGTACCCTTCAGATAACGAAATATTCGTTTCACAGCTTGAAAATGTAAATCAGTTGGAGCAGCTTGATACCTAGCACACATACATGTTGCAAACATTATATCTGGGCGAGATGCTGTAAGATACAACAATGAACCAATCATACTTCTATATCTGTTTTGGTCAAATGGTTTCCCATTTTTATCAGCATTAATACTTGTACGAGCAGCCATTGGAGTTGAATTTGAAGAACAAGTAGTCATATCAAACTTTTTCAACATGTCATGAATATACTTACCTTGTGATATGAAAATACCATTTGGTAGTTGTTTGATTTGAAGACCCAAAAAGTAGTTCATTTCTCCAATCATGCTCATTTCAAAATGATTAACCATTAGAGATGAAAAGTTTCGACAAAATGTTTGACTGGTTGACCCAAAGATAATGTCATCAACATATATTTGGACAAGAAGAACATGCTTACCTTGTTTGCGAATGCATAGGGTAGGGTCAATTGTGCCTTTGGTGAAGCCACCTCTAATCAAGAAAGTAGATAAGGAATCATACCATGCTCGAGGTGCTTGCTTAAGACCGTAGAGAGCCTTGTCTAACCTGTAGACATGGTTTCGTCTTTTGGGATCAACAAAACCTTCTGGTTGTTCAACGTAAACTTCTTCTTTGAGATCACCATTCAAGAAAGCTGTCTTCACATCCATTTGAAAGACAGTGAAGTTTCTGAATGCAGCATAAGCTAAGAAAATCCGAATGGCTTCCATTCTTGCAACTGGAGCAAAAGTTTCGTCGAAATCAACACCAGGTTGTTGGCAATAACCCTTTGCAACTAATCGAGCCTTGTTCCTTACTACCACTCCATTTTCATCCTTCTTGTTCTTGAAAATCCACTTTGTGCCAATAGGTTCATCTTTTCTTGGATTTGAAACTAATCTCCATACTATCAGTCTTTCAAACTAAACTAGTTCGTCTTGCATAGCTTTAACCCATTCTGGATCTCGAAGAGCTTCAGAAACAGTTTTGGGCTCAATGTTGCTAAGAGAAAGTGCAACCAGACACTCATTCACTGAAGTACGAGTAGTTACTCCGGCTTGTGGATCTCCAATAATTTGATCTGTAGGATGATCTTTTCGCATACGTGACCATTTGCGATCAGGAGGAAGAGGATCTTGTTGATTGACATCAACATCATCATCATTAAAACCAGAGTTTTGCTGAGAGATGGAATCATAGCTTGGTAGAACAGCTTCCTCGTAAGATGGATGATCGAAGTCAAGAGGCACATATACATTTGGAGTGTTTATCGTATTGGTAGTCTGGGTAAATTGGGTAGGTTGTTCTTGGACATTCACTGGAGAAGAATTTGAAGCATTTGGATCATTACTTGTTGGTAGTAAACTTTCTTGCTCAAAGATCATGCTCGACATCTCATCAAACCAAACATTCATTGTTTCTTGAATCGTATTTGTTCGGCGATTGTAGATTCGGTAGGCAATCGATGTCTTAGAATAACCAACAAAGTAACCTTCATCACCTTTCTTCTCGAACTTTCCAAGATTTTCCAGATCATTCAGAGTATAACAAACACATCTAAAGATATGAAAATAGTTGATGTTGGGTTTCCGTTTGTTAACAACCTCATAAGGAGTCTTCTCAAAACGCTGATTAACAATGGACCGATTCTGAGTGTGACAAGCAGTGTCAACAGCTTCAGCCCACACATTGGAAGGTAACTTAGAATAAGCAAGCATGGTTCTTGTAGCTTCCACAAGCGTTCGATTTCTCCTTTCAACGACACCATTTTGTTGTGGGGTACGAACCGCAGAAAGTTGGTGAGTAATGCCTTTGGATTTACAAAATTCATCAAACACGACATTTTTGAACTCAGTTCCGTTATCCAAATGGATGTAACGGACTGGAAGTTGAAGATTTACTTGAGTAGAAGTGATGAAATAGATCAAAGTTTGAGTTGTTTCATCTTTGGAGGCAAGAAACTTGACCCAAATATATCTTGAATAATCATCAACAATAACCAAGATGTACTTCTTCCCATTTCGGCTTTGTACTTTCATCGGTCCACAAAGATCCATGTGAAGCAAATGAAGAGGTGCTAATGAATTTGGACATTTCTTGGGTTTATGAGAAGCTCGTTTAATCTTCCCAACAACAAAAGAAGGACACATATGCTCACTTTCATACTTATAGTCTGGCAAGCCTTCAACAAGATGCTTGTTGACCAAAGTATTGATGGTAGGAAAGTTTAGGTGAGAAAGCCTTCTATGCCACAACCAAGAATTCTTTGATGTAGCCTTCGAAATGAGACAAATATTATCGGTTGGTTGGTTATCATCGAGATTGACGGTAAAAAGGTTATCATCGCGGTCGCCACACAAAATGTCAACTCCATCTAGAGTTTGAACTTTGCAAAGAGATTGTCGAAAAAGAACTTGAAGATTGTTGTCACAGAATTGTCCAACACTGAACAAGTTATGACTTAATCCTTCAACATAGTGAACTTTCTTAATGACAATTCCATTGCGTTCAATATCACCATAGCCTAGGATAGGAGCGAAATTGTTGTTACCAAATCGAACAGTTCCCATGAATCGTTCGATAAAGTTCTTAAGCAATGCTTTATTGCCAGTCATATGTTTTGAACATCCGGAATCGAGTATCCAAACACAGATGGTTATTTCCTGCAATCAAAGAAATTTAACCGACTTTAGGTAACCACTTGAAGACGGGTCCTTTGTGGTTAGTTAAAACAGGCAGGGTATATAACTTAGGATATGCATACAAACATGCTTTAGTATCAATATAGGCATTAACAAGCACATTTGAATAAAACCAACGAACATTAACACATGAATCAAAAGTAACATGTCTACCACCATTCAAACCATACACACGAGAATCAACATTGTTTACAACATCACAAGACTTAGCCTTGGCACCATTAACATTGTTTTTCAAAAAGGATTTAAAAGATAAATTGTTTGACACATCAGAAACAAGCTTCTTCTTTCTACCCGCTTTTCTCCTATGCCTTTTCTTCCTTTTATCAACTTTAGTGATCTTAGGTACTAAAGACTTAGCTACCCATTTAGACTCACTAATCAAGCTCTTTCCACCTATTGGATTGACACTAAGAGGATTAGAACGAGAGTTTTGAAGCACTTTTATCTTTTTAGACTCTTTTGAAGGTGCGGAAACTTCTTGTTTCTTAGGTTTATCATGAGAAAACCAGCCATATCTATCCCTATACCTAGTTGCACCATTTGAAGCATCCCTAGTTAGCAAAACTAAGCTAGATTTAGATACTTTAGGTAATGAACTAGATTGAGAGTTAGATGAAGAAACATATGAGTTGATTTCCAGAAGTTTCTCTTTGTTGTATTTGATTTTGGGAATGGTCTCAACTAGTTTGGTTTTGACATGCTTTTCAGAGGTAGGACACTTTGTTTTTAACTTATTGATTCTTGGTTTTTTGACAGTCTATGGTTCAGTCTTGACAAGTTTTGGAATGACTTGTTTCTTAGAATAATGTGAAGTTGGATATTTGGAAAACAGTTTTGGAGATTCCTCTTTTGATTCAACTTTGATTTTGGTAGATTCAATCTTTTTCTCAGTTTCAGAATCAAAAGCATATTCTCCCTCCATGAATTTATCAAAATCATCTTTTGTGAAAGGTTCAACCGGAGATATTTTTGAAAAATCAGGAATCTTGGTATCCAACTTTACACTATGGGTAGTCCCAGGAATTAGATCAACTTGAACTGACACATCTTTGGCTTCACAAGAAATTAGAGTAGAAGTATCAACACCTATACTAGCACTAAGCTTAGGGTGAACATCTAATTCTTCAAAAGAATCATAAGTGAAAAACCTAAAGTAGTACCATATCAAAACTAAACTATGTGCAAGTTCGTAATTAGATAAATCAGATTGCACATAATCATCAGCTATAGTAGCAACAGTTTGACATGAACACTCAAGAGAATCAGTCAAGATCTGGGTGGAGGAATCAGTAGATGAAACACATGTAGTCTGAATGGAATGGTCTACTCCAACACTTAGATAAGTTTGAGTAGAAACATTCACACAAACTCTCTTGGTGTCTACATCAATTAATTCATTTTCTGAACTTTGATTTTGAGACTTGAGATGATCAATGACTTGTTGTTGAGAATTCACCTCTTGTTGTAAACCTTCTATTTGTTTTTCCAAAAATGTGGATGGAACATACATTTTAGTAGGTTTAGGTGAAATACCAATTAACTCTTGGTTTTGAAAATTTGATGCTATTTCTTCTAATTTGAAAATTGAAGATTCTTTAAAATTACATGAAGCATTTATAGCATCATAGTTGACCAAAAATTCAGTTTGAGGTATTTTCTGAACATCATCAGTCTCAAATTCTTCATCCAGTGGACGAATAAATTGGTGTACCATACCAAGGCGAAGAAATTTTTCATCATACAGAGGTTCAATTTGGTCTTTTGCTTTTGTAATGGTGTGATATTCTCAAATCCCAACTCATGAAGAAGTTCTGATTTGTCAATTTTCGACTTGTTGAAATAGGCGGTAAAATCCAAAAAAGGGTTTTGTTCAACTTTATATAACTTCTCTTGATAGAAAAGTATATTCTTTTTGAATTCCTCAATTTGGTTTTTAAGATTTTCAATCTCAACACCTTTCAAAAAACAAGTATGAATTAAATCAGAAATCTTTCTTTCTAGGTCAACATTGTTTGGTTTGGATTCTTGAAGCTTTTTATTAAGAATATCAACATCCGTTTGTCTAGCATTTACTCGAAGCCACTCATTGGTCTTTTGAATTTGAAGATCTTGATTGGCTTTTTCAAGAGCATGAATGGTTTTTTCAAGATTGTTACATTTATGTAATAACTTAGAATCAGGAGAGGCATTCAACTCACATTCTTTAACCAACATCTGATCTTTGTATGTTTGAACATCTTGTTTAATACTATCATAATCAAAAAGTAATTTTGAATATTCTTCAATGAGTTTTGAAAATTCACTTTTAGAGAATGAAATAATATTTTTCAACTTTTTATTTTTGTTGGTTAAAGACGTGATATGAGTTGTCAAATTTGATAAAGCTAAATCAAACGACTCTTTATCTTTAACTATTGAAAAAACAGAGTGTAGATTTACCTCATCATCTGGGTATTCATCATCAGTGCTTTCAGCCTCAAAAGCTTTGTCCTTGGCCAACCTCGCCATGAAGCACACATTTGCAGAGAGATCTTCAACTTCATCATCCGAGAGAAACAACCATTTGTCATCTCCAGCAAGCAATGCATGACCGGCTTCCACTTGCTTTGCCAACAACATCTTTTGCTTGTAGTACTCATAGTTTCTCTTACGAGGTTGCTTGCAATCAATTGCAAAATGACCAGGATTACCACAATTGTAGCACTTTTTGTCAGAAACTTTACCCTTCTCAACAACTTGTTTGTCATAACCTTCAACTTTCTTTTCCACATGCTTGGATCCACTTGATTCACCTTGACCATTATTCTTTGAATGATAGTGTTCCTTCTTGGGAAATGCACTTGTGGAAGAAGTGCGGAGATTGTTGTTAGTTGGCCTCGCTTTGTAGTACTTTTTCTTGAAGTGCTTGGTAACTGCGGCAAGAGCTTGATATAATTCGTCAGAAACACCATCTCTTGGAGCCAACATATCATCTCCTTCCTCATCAGACGAAGAAACAACTACTATTTGCCTTTTAAGAGCTTCAGAAACCTTCTTTTCAACAATTAATGCCAAAGGATCAGAAGATACAACTTCTGACATTTTGTTCGATGAAGCTTTGTTTAGGACTTGATGTTCATTGAGTTTGAAGGATTCATGAAGATTATGGATGGAGAACTTGGCCAGATTTTGATGTTGCTTAATCTGAGTTCCATAATCTTCCCACTCAGGACCAAGAGCTTTGATGAATTTGATGTTTAACTCAATCTCTGATTTCTTGACATTGTTCTTCCTAAGTTCATTTATGACATTGCAGAATCTACAATAGACAACCTCTAGAGATTCATTTGGCAATTTGCTGAAGTTGTTAAACTCAGTCAACACATTTGTCAATCTAATTGTTGAATTTAGGTCAGATCCTTCCATTTGTCTTGCCACCTCATCCCATATCTCCTTGGCTGTATCATAAGAATCAACAAAACCATAGATTTCATCTGGCAGTGCTTTGTATAAGTATGGTCTAGCTCTGTTATCTGCAGCTGTTCGATCTTTTTGTTCAGCATTCAAAAGATCAAGAGTGAGTATTGCACCAGTGGTGGGATGGCGATGAACTGCAAGTCCATTAAGAATGGAATCTTTAAGAAAGTGACCATTTGGTTGACATTCCACATAATCCATGAATCTTTTCTTCCATAGTCCATAAGAACCACGGTAGAGAACTTGAGGTCTTATGTCAGAACCTAATGCCAAAGCTTCACGAGAAGCCATTTGAAAGAGATTTGATTTGAAACTTGGAATGAAATAAGAATTGGAAAATTCAGGAAATGAAACGATCTTGATGAAGATCGTCCTAGGATAAGATCGTTTGGAAGAAGATCGTCCTAGTAGAATGAAGTAAGACGAATTGAAACAGATCGTCTTAGTTTCTTAAAAAAAAGGAGACGATTCAAGGAAGATCGTCTTGAAGAACCTTGGATGAAATTTGATTAAGTATGGAATGAAAAGTGAAATTGAATGATGATTTTGTCTTTTGGAATTGGAAACTGAAACTGAAACTGAATGAAAGTGATTGAAAATTGAAATTTGAAACTGAAAGGAATGAAAATGAAACGATCTTGTGGAAGATCGTCTTGGAAATTTGAAGAAGAAAATAAGACGGTCTTGATTAAGATCGTCTTAGGGGACTGGAAAAGTTTCTAAGTATTTCTGAAAAAATTTTGACAGAATTTTGTTTTTAATTTGAAGGAATTAATTTGAGCAAAACCAATCAATAAAGATGGATTACCCCAGGAGGGGGGTGATTCCCAATCACAACAACTTCAAACAATCAACCACAACAACTCAATAATCAACAGACACTGAGACAATCTTGGTCAAGATCGTCCTAGAGTCAGGTAACTGAGACGATCTTGGCATGATCGTCTTAGCTTTCTGCCAATAGTTTTCAAAGTATTAACTTTGATTTGACCAAAACCGATCCTTTCGGATTAGTTAGCCACAATCAATACTTCACACCACAACCACTTGCTAGAACGATCTTGTGAGAATCGTCCTACAAGCCACAACACAGAAAGTATGAATGAATGAAAATTCAAGCACTGAGACGATCTGCAGGAGATCGTCCTAGTGAGAATCGTTCTGATATCGTCTTTTTCATCAAACCAGTATGAACAAACTCCATTGATGACTTTTAAAGCTTCAATATCTTTCGATTTACTTGGAGTTAGAACCTGAAACCACTTGCAAAACGTTTGTAATTACGTCCGCAACAAATCCTTGAACAAAATTCAGCTAAAAACACAACAGAATCAAATCCCGAAATTTGAGCGCCAAAAACTCAAAATTCAATTTCGAGTTCTAAATCGAATTAGAACTTGAAACTTGACAGGATTATGTTTAAAACTATCAGGAATCTAATGGTGAACAAAAAATCATGATTTTATGTGATTTTTCTGGTGAAAAATGATGAAACAGTGACGGTATCAAAAACGGTTTTTGATATGAAATTGGATGAAAATTGAGATCAAAATTAGTTATGGAACGATATCAAAGTGTTGTTTTGCTCTGATACCACATGTAACAACACGATTTCTGCTATTGATTCGATCTCAACAATGGCGGTTCAATTGTGTGTGTTCTTGGTGTGTTTAGTGTGTGTGATTTTTTAGAGAGAGAGAGAGACGATCTGAATAAGTTGTATGTAAGAATGGATTAAAGGCTTATGATTTCTAAGGAGTTGAGGGTATTTATAGTCTAAATCTACAATTAAGCTAATTGACACTCCTAGTCCCTCAACCTTAGAAATCATTTCACTATGTCTTAACAACAATAACATCCACTAACTTAAATTACAATTTATCACTATTATTGGATTTCTGACATTAACTGAAAGTAGACCAGACATAATGTTTGCAACATGTCTTTGTGCACGATTTCAATCTGATCCCAGAGAAGCACACCAAAATGCAGTAAAAAGGATTTTTCAACACCTGAAAGGTGTCCCCAGACTAGGTCTTTGGTATCCCAAAGGCTCAAGTCTAGATCTCATGGGCTATTCAGATTCTGATCATTCAGGTTGTAAGATAGATAGGAAAAGTACCACAGGTGGGTGACATTTCCTTGGTGGCAAACTCGTTAGTTGGACAAGCAAGAAGCAGACTGCAGTATCATTATCCACTGCTGAAGCTGAGTACATTTCTGCAGCAAGTTGTTGTGCTCAGATCTTATGGATGAAGAACCGACTAACTGATTATGGTGTTAAGTATACCAGAACGCCAATATTTTGTGATAACACTAGTGCAATCGCAATATCTCACAATCCTGTTATGCACTCTAAAACCAAGCATATTGATCTCAGGTACCATTTCATTCGTGATCATATTTTAAAAGGTGATATTGAAATTCATTTCATTCCAACTGACAAACAACTAGCTGATGTGTTTACAAAAACTTTAGATGTCAAAACTTTTAAACATCTCATCAGCGAGTTAGGAATGCTAAATCCTGTGTAGCATTTCAGGGGGAATAGACAAAAATATTTTTACAAGAAAAGGAAATTTTTCTCTGAGGAGGAATTTTTGCCTCAGAAAATATTTTGTCTGAAATGGTTCAGAAACTGAAAGACTTCAGAGTTTCAGAAAATGAGAAGGTTCAGACTGCACTTCCTTAACCTTCCACAGAACTTTAAATTATTTAATCAGAAGTTCATCAAAACCTTTTATTACACAATGGATACCTAGTTGGGAAGCGGACACGTGATTTTTACTGTTCCAGGATACCTTTTTGCTGACGTGTCATACCACTTGCTCCGTAAAGAAAAATGATCATTACTTTTGCATTAAAAATGGTTGAATATTTTTCGAAAAAGTGGGGTCATGGCCGTTGTTGCATTAAATGCAGACGTGTAACCAAAAATTATTTCGGATTTCAAACCCGATCAAAATCACTTTTAATAAAATATCATTATATTTTATTGGGTTTGAATTTCAAAATCATTTTATTTATTTTCTTTGGAAAACTTTTCGTATTCCTTTGAAAATATAAATACTTTTTCCCAAAATAATTCCATCATTTATTTCATTTTTCATTTACTCCCAATCATATTTCTCTCTCACTCTCTTAACATTCAATCACTTTCCTTCATAATTTTCCAAACCCTAAATTCCTTCAAACACTTTCATCTTCATCTTCTTTCATTAACAAAATTCAATGGCTACATCCGTAAAAGAACCCAAAACACTCATTGGCTTTGAATATTCCCCACTGAAATCGGCAGTTAGACCAAGTTCTTCATGGCCTAAGGACTTTGAGTCCAAAACAATCAGTGTTGTTTTACTTTTTCCCAAAACACTCATTGGCTTTGAATATTCCCCACCGAAATCGGCACTCCGATTAAACTATTTGTCTCCCAACACTCCTTATGAAAAGAGAAGAAAAGGAGTGAATTTTAGAGAAGTGTTGTTGGTAACTGGCCATAACCAGATCGTGGATGATGATGGCAACTTGAAAACATCCGGCCACCTCTTCATTGCTGGGTTCAAAAATTGTTGGAGATATTTCTGGACACAGATTGTAGAGTGTCTAGGAGGAAATAATGGTGGCTTGGATCAGATTTCTTTGATCCAAGTTGAGATGGCTACTATCTATGGCATGGGATGAAGGTAGATTTTGGTGAGATGCTTTTCTCTCAGTTATAGAGTAAGTTGAAGGGGAAGACGAGTATTCACATTGCCTTCCTAAGATTTTTGAGTTTATGCTTCCTTGCCATTCTGGGAGAAGGATACTCTGACATCCTTCAGGAGAGCTCGCAGACCGAGTACTGCAAAGACTTGTCCAAGTTCTCTGAATCTGAGGACGAGCCTGAACGGTCTCCTGCAATGCTTTAAGTAGTTGGTAACAATATTAAAACTGACGCAACACGACCAGCTGGCTCAGAAAGATCACTGGGCGGGTCACCAAAGAATGTGAGACCCACCAGTCGATCTAGTGGCAAAATGCTACACTTGTTTAAACCCAAAACAAGTTCTACCCAGCCACCTTCATCTTCCACTGACCAACCTGAGGATCTCCCAAAAGACTCCTCAGGATCTCCAAAGGATTTATTAAAACTGCATCCTTTTAGGCCATCCTTACAACTCAAGGATATTAGTACCCAAGCTCAGCCTTCTGAGACCTCAAAACAGGTTTCAGAAGAAGGTCAAATGGGAAACTTGCAAGCAACCATCTCCAAAACTTCTTTAGGAGGAGATGGTGAAGATATTAGTGTGTCAGCCCAACACACATTAGAAGTTGAGTCTGCACGTGCACCCCCTGTAACTTCACAAATCTTACACTCTGTGCATGCACAAACTTTTGATATTTCTCAGGTGATACCCAGAGAGATGGAGGTTTCAACTTCTGCGGCCAATGAGAGACTCTTGCATCCAGCACAAGGGTTACTGAGGCACAACCGGTATCGACTGAAGTAGTTCCAATTCTGACCAGTGACGATGCAACTGCTGAAGCAGCTGCTGAACTGGGTGCTGGCTTGGATTCTGGGAATCAAGACCAGAGCATATCTGACCTGATAGTAAATATCTGGGATGACGATGAGCTTCCTGAGGGAAACCTGGAGGACTTTGAGTTTGATGAGTATTTATTGAGGGAGAATCAATCAGATTCTGAGCCAACCCTCAACCTTGTTGACGAACCAATGCCACCACCTCTTTTGGAACAACAAAACATCATTAATCTTGATCCACCTTACCAAACACCACCGATTTCACACCAACACCCTTTGTTTCCTGAAGGATCAACCTTGCCTATGTCACCTCAGCCGTTTTTCAACCACCACTTCAACACCTTCACCCTCAAATTCATCGAATCCCACCAAGGAGAAATTATGACCTGCCAGAGGATCAAGAAAAAGAATTGGACTCTGATACAGAATCCGAGGGTCCTTCTGATGTACTTCTGGATAAGGCTCTGGCAGGAATTCGAACTTCTCCCTTTGTTGCTTCAGCTTCCACTTCATCTGCTCCACATCTCAGTATGGAAGCTTAGTTAGAGAAATCACAAACCGAAGTCCACAACCTACTTATTCAGGTTGAGGGCTTATCTAAATCTCTGACTGCCAACACCAAGTCTCTGGCCGATCTGAAGGGTGCCCAGGATGTTATGGGCACTGAATTTACTAAAGTTGCAGTTAATGAGGGCTTGGTGGTTGGGAAGTTGCAAGAATTGGTTGTGGCATGCAATGGATTGAGTAAGGCAATTGGTGAAGCCTACAAGCTGACCAAGAGGGATGTGCAGACTTCAGTTGTTGCGAATCTGCAATCCTGGGTACTTATGATTCAAAACTCTTTCTTGGCAGTTGAAAAACAAGTTGGTGAGTTGGGGAAGAAGCCAAGTGTTGATGAGAAGTCCCTTGGTGATTTTGTTGGTAAAAAGGTTTCTGAGACATTGAAGTCTGTATTCTCTGAAGATCTTATTTCTCAGATTTCAGTGTCAGTGGCAGAAAAGGTTGAAGAGAAGGTCAAGTTGATGGTTTCTGAAGTCTCCAAGGCAACAAATGACAAGGTTGACAAAGCTGTTAATGAAATGAAAAATTTTGTGTCAACTCTTGATCAACAAGTTCAGAACCAGTCGAAGCAACTTGATGAAATCCTGGCCTTGCTCAAAAAGCAGTCAGAAGTTGTTGCTCCTCCCCCCTCTGGTGCATTATCTGAAGAGGAAAGGGGATTACTGAAGGAAGTCTTTGAGCATGAAAAGCTAAATCTGAACTCCTCTTTCAGATTGAGATCTCAGTTTGCTTCGATGGCAAAGGGTTTTTCGGATAGTGTTTTGCAGCAGAGTTGGGAACCTCTTAAAGGCATGCAAAAGGCCATTGAATTGTATGCACAACTGCCTGTCGAGGTCCCCAAAGGGGGAAGTGAATTACCGATTGGTTTGCTGTCCAATGCACAAGAAATGAAGGAAGCAACCTTGAAACAATCTGAGGAGGAACAACAATTGAAGAAACAATCTGAACCCCAACCATCTGAACAAGCTAGAAAAGACAAAGGTAAAGCTCAGATGGTTGAGGAACCAAAGAAGAAGGGTGCTAAGGATTCTGGTTTTGTGGTAGGTGAGAACGTTGATGAACATGGTTATCCTATGCCAGATTTGGATGCTGATCAGAAAAAGTTGGAAGCCCTTCAAAGACAAGTCTCCAACCAGTTTATTATGTGGAGAGAAACAAAAGAAAAGGAAAGGGCCCAACACTTGGAAATGGGTACCTCTCTACATTTATACCTATTTCTAAAGAAGTTGCTCAGGTGAAGGATAAACATGAAAAGGATCAGTATGATTTTTATATGAAACACAGATGCCATCCTGCAAAGATCCTTGACGTGCAAATTCTGAGGGAAGATGGTCTGAAATTGTTCAATCTGATTGTGAAGAGAGAAGGTAGAGCAGAAGAAGAATATGAGCAAGTTTCAGTGCATAAGTTTGGGTATTCAGAGCACAAGGAGATGATCACTGTTCTGAAAGAAAAACCGAAGTCTCATCTAACTGGCGCCTGGATGCTGAAGATCCAACAGAAAATGAAGGCCAAAGTTGAGATGGAGGAAAGATTATTTGGGAAGATCAGTTCTCCAAAAAGAAAGGCTACTGACGCACCTTCTGGCTCAAGGCCTGCGAAGAAGTAGTCATATCATTTTGTAAATATTTTCCATTTCCATTTCTATACTTGTAACTGAACAATCATCTCATTATCTTTTATATAGTTGCAAGTTACATCATATTATTAGGAAATAGTTTAAGTTAGAAAAACAAACAAGAAAATTTTCTTAAGGCTTCATGATCTATGAGATGTCCTTAAAAATATTTTTACAACTTAAACAAAAACTTGTATTTTTAGACTTACAAACTTGTATAGATAGAAGTCTAAAATACATGTACTATTTTAGAACAAATAGGGGGAATTTGTTAGGTCGAAAATCGACCAAGTAAGATTTCTTCAAAATAGTTGAAGTTCAGTGAAGAAAGCTTGCTTAGGATTCTGAAGACATTCAGAATAAAGCTCACTGAAGCTTCACTTCAGATTCATAATCAACCAACACTGAAGACATTCAGACTAAAGTCAAAGACTGAAGTATTTACAACACTTTTTCACTGATTACGAGGAAAGTCTTTTTGCAGCTTTAACTACCTTTACCCGATTAATTACTTTATACCTAGGATTGGCAAAGTTTTAGCAAAAGGTTGGGAATAAAGTATGTCAAGTCACATCAAAGAAACTTACATACTTTACCTTAAACAAGCATGTTATGGATTTGTCCCACAAATCCATAAATGCATCCAACCATATTTGTACGACATATTGCCATGTCATCAAGACATGTTTGCCTATAAATATAAGACTTCTCACACTTGCTAAAATGCTTGGAACTTTGGCAATTGCAACGTGTGATATTACTCTAAGTATTCTTACGAGTAATTCCTTGTCGTATAGATCATTTGTATTTCTAGGGTTGTTTAGATATCTTCACAAGTGTGATTATCTTTGTTCCGCAACAACTCTTGTATTTTGTTTATTGCAATAAATAAAATACATTGAAAAATATATCTTGACTCATTGCCATAATACTTGAATATTATTAGTATTTATATAGTTTCAAGCATTTGTTCTTTATTGTTCGTATCCATATTTGGATCGTGGTTCATAACTAGTCTTTATCTAGATTCGAACCACTTGCCAGTCGGGTTACTTGATATACTTGTGTTTATTGTTAACCTATTCTATATCTTGTTATATCTTGTTCTCGTTGTACATCTTGTGTAGGTGGACTCACACTCCCTAACCAAATCAGGATCAGTCCATTTTTCTCCAATCAACTTCTCATATGCAGACACAAAGGAAGCTAGCATGCCTAAATGTCCCTCAGCAGATCGTATCCCTATGTAACCCGAGCTTGGAGAACTACTACACTGAACCTCATTGTGCACTATCATGGCTGGTTCCGGAGAAGTTACATACATCAAGTTGCTTGTCAGAATCCATTGACATCTTCATCTTGTCGTCCTCTCCACTGTAGAAGGCAATAATCCCTCCCCTTGGAGATTTTCGACCAGGTTCTGGTATATATAGGAAACCTCCCAAAGGCTTCAGGACGACCAGGTCGTATTTCAGGCCCAGCTCGACCCAATTACGAGGTCATAATCGTGCTCTAGCCTCGTATTTGACCCTGCAAATACGGGGTCGTATTCCTATAGCCACCTCGTAATTGTCACTGCAATTACGAGGTCGTAATCCCTCTCAAGCAGATTAATTATACATTCAGTACTTAAACTTAATCTAGTATTCTATGCATAATACAAAGTTCATTAATGACAATTACAATGACAAAGACATATTACATTTATGCTCAAACAATCTAGACTGCTATTGACATAGACATGCACTTATAGTCTACTGACCAGGTTCTTTAACAACATCTCATGACATGAAATTATGAACGTTCAGACACCATGGTAGACGTTGTATTCAATTTTTATTTATGACTCCGTCAAAAGTTAGGTTTGCCAGCTAATCATAAATATACATTCAGAAGTAGATTTCTTATTGGAATTGGAACATCCCACTACTTCTAAGTTGTCACCTCTTCTGTAAGTTAATATGTAGTCTATGATCCTTTGCAGATATCGTAGAACCTTTTTTAGCCATTTTCCAATATGCTAATCCGGGATTATATACTTAACTCCCAAGAATACCGGCAATATGAGCAATATCTGGACGAGTACAAACCTGAGCGTACATAATGCTCTTAACTACTTATGAGTAAGGTATCATCCTCATTTTCCCCTTCTTTAATCTCAATGATTGGACTTCGGAAACAATTACATACGTCTCCTTTTACTAATAGATCTATAGTGGGTGTGTAGTGTTGCAAGTTATTGCATTCTAAGATGTGTTTAATATAAGTCTTTTGAGAAAGAACCAGAACATCATTACGCCTATCCCGATGTATTTCGATACCTGTGACATTAAAGGCATCACCGTATTCTACGAAAAGTAAACGCTTCAACTCATGCAACATATCCAAGTTGTCATTTGCAAGTATAATATCATTCACGTGCAAAACAAGGATTGTAAATTTACTCCCACTGATCTTGAGATTGGTGCATTAATCTACTTAATTCTTCAAGAAGTCTTGTCCTCTTATGACTTCATTAAACTTAAAGTACCATTTTAGGGATGCTTGTTTCAACCCATATATGGACTTATTCAACTTGCAGATCATGTGCTCTTTACTTTAAGTTCACATGTATTTGTCTTACTACAAGTTTCCATTCTGGAAAGTGCTCTTGACATCCATCTAATGTAACTCTAAATCATAATGAGCTACGAATGCCATGATGATCTTTAAGGAAGCTTTATGAGACAGGAGATAAGGTCTCTTGATAATCGGTTTCTTCCTTTTGAGTAAAGCCCTTCGCAAACGGTTATGGCCTTATAGCGTTTGACGTTCCCATTCGGGTCTAATTTGTTTTTGAAGATCCATTTACAACCTACAGGTTTGGATTCTTCAGGAAATTCAACCAAGTCCCAAACATCCTTATGCTTTATGGAGTTAAGCTCTTAAATCATGGCTTCATTCCACTAAGTGACCTGATCGCTATTAATGGCTTCTTAATAAGGAATAGGATTAGTAAACTTTCCAATGTCCTCAACTTCAGTTATGAAATCATCAAAGTTATGGTCTTGTGTGACCTAGATAATCTCCTAAGTTGATTTTCAAATTCAGTAAGGAAGATGCTTTAGCATTAATAATAAGATGCTTTATCATTAGTAGTATCCTGATTAGGAGGATTAGAATTTTGATTAGGAGAATGCAGATCGGTGACATTAGGAGCAGTGTTGGGTACAGGAGGAGTTATCGGAGGAGTAATAATAAACGACGAGTGGTTCCCCCCGCTTCTTGTACTTATTGCAAATCTGAAGTTATGATTTGTCGTTCTCCCACTGATCTCTTAGTTCTCAAGAAATGTGACATGCTACGTGTCAATAGTGCTAGTAGTGTAGGAAAGACAGTAACCGATAAAGAAACAAGTAAGGGATTTAGGATCCAGTTTTATTTAAGTTAGGATTATAGAATTATGCTTTAGCAGTACAGCCTCATACGTTCATATATTTTAGACTCAGTTTCCCGTCTGTCCATGAGTCTCAAGGACAAATTCTAATGGAACTCTTATTGAGTATATGAACAGCTGTGCGTAAAGCCTCAGTCCAAAGGAGAGTAGGTAAGTTAGTGTTGACAAACATACTTTTCACCATGTCCATTAAGGTCTATTTCTCCTTTTAGCAACATAAAATTTTGTTGAGGAGAACCAAACATAGTGTATCTATTACTTATGTGTTGTTGCTTTCAAAAGTAATGGAAAAGACCGGAATCTTAACCAACATCTTTATGTCAACCATAATATTTTGTCTTTGTTTTAGTTATGTCATCAATATTACGAGACAACAAAACTGTGAGAAATTATGATCTGGTTCTAACTTACATAACAATTCATCAAAGAAACTATGACCAAGAAATTCATTATTATGAGTAATGGCAATCTCGTCGTAACCATGAATTATTACATAACTTTCAAGGTCTTAAACTAGAGAAATAGATACAAGGTTCCGAGAAATTCTCGGTACACATAAGGTATTCCCTAGTCTAATACGCTTTCAAGTGTTTATATGTAAATCATAAGTCTCCATGGTTTCGACATATAAGAGATCAACCCTTCCAACTCTAAGCTTTCTTTGGTCATTTGATAGCTTCTAAATTGTATGGAATCCTTATGTTGAGTTAATCACATGAACCATAGAACTAGAATCACTCACACATGTATTAATAGATACATCAAACATAAATAAATCAAATATTACATGAAATAAGTAACCTTTATAAGCTAGCTACTCCTTGATTTTAGGGCAATCTGGCACAATGAGAATTCGCAGTTAGGATTGCTCGTCAAGGACTTAAAGCTAGAAGCAACAGCACCATGATTAGCCTTTTGAACTTTATTTGCAGTATTATTATTGTCATATCTTTCCTCTTAATGGAATTAGCAGTGGTAGTAAGGTGAACACTTTAGGTTGGCCCAACTTAAGGCGACCATTTTCTTGCACACACATTGCTATTTAGTTCACTCATCGACCATTTATCCTTAATAGCGTTATATCTAAATTTGAAGGTGTTGAAATGAGCAAGCAATGAGGTCATTACAAGAAAATTGTCTAAGACTTCCATTTTAGGACTCTTAAGCTTATGAGTCATGTTAGTCATATTCATTATGTGTTCACAAATACTGCTATTTCCTTTGTTCTTAAGCTACTTGCATACGCTTTATACATTCCCTCATATACTTTAATTGATGAAGTTCCTAACCATCATTAGTGACAAGTGATTCGCCCTTTCCCACTTTCTTAAAATTCTCTTTCTAAGCTGCAGAAAAGTTAGCAATAATAGTAGTGGGTTCATTATAGCGAATAACATAGTCAAGGTCTATCATCTTCAGAGTTATAGGTAATCAATCTTTTCATGAAGCAAAGTTTGTATCAATAAGTGGCTTAATGCCTAAGTTAGGTACTACAGTGGAAATAAAGAGGATATTAATTTATGATACAAGCAATAGAAGATTATTAAAGTAATGCCTAAAACTAAGGGCAATAAGATTATAGTGACATAATTAGCTATCTAATGCAAACCAACTAATGTCTAATAGTAATGGAACTAGAGTAATGCCTAAAATAAGTAGGCCTAATAATAATGTTCCTCATAATGACATAATCAAATAACTAAGGCAGACTAAGTAATGTCTCTAAACATAATGGAACTAAAGTAATGCCTAAAATACGTAAGAGGCTAAAGTAATGTTCCTAAAAGTAATGAGACTAAGACCATTATATTAGTGAAGCTAGTGATAAGTAAACCTATTGTAAACACCAAAACATCAAGTTAACATAAGGCTGTACTTAGAATTTACATCACCTTTGGGCAGAAATAACTAATATCTAAGTACAAATGAGCATTAGGGTCATGCAACACAATGCTTATCTTTTGACCTTTGGGCACAAAATAAAGAATCGTGTATGTTATGCATGAAAATAATCCTTTTAGCACACAAAAGTATATTAAATCACCTTTGGGCAGAATAAATATACTTAGTGTTCATTATGCAAAAGGAAAAGAACGATGGCACCATGAGAATCACATTTGATCTTTGGGCACAAATGATGAAACCATGTACATTAGTGCGAAGCCCCCACACTTTACGGGGGTCCGAGGGTAGCGCCCCTGGAAGCAGGATCCAAGGGGCAGAGCCCCTAGCTGGGATCGAGCTTTGTGTCTTAGAAAATGTCTTAGAGTCCTATGGTAAAAATGTCTTGGAAAAATTTATTTTTGAAAAATTAGAGACAAATTTAACCACAAAGTTATAGAGTAAAATAGTAAGCACGGACTCATTAATCAGTTAAAATCATCTTCAGTATAATATGAACTTAAGTAATAAGTTGTGATAACATAAGCACGAAGTCATCTAATAGTTCATGATAATGTAAGCACGAAGACATCAATTAGTCGTGATGACATAAGCACGAAGATATCTGTAAGCATGAGGATATCATAAAGTCGTGTTGCACGAAGGTGTCATTAACTCGTGATGACGTAAGCACGAGGTTTTCCTTAGTTCGTGTATGAAATTAAGCTGAAGTTCATGGTGACATAAGCATGAGTTCAAGATGACGTAAGCGCGAATTCGTGATGACGTAATCGCGAAGATGAGCAGAAGTGCGTGATGATGTCAACACGAAGATGACGTCAGCGCGAGGATGATGTCATCGTGAAGTAGTCTTTAGTCTGTGATGACGTCAGCACGAAGTTCATAATCTGCAGTTTTTGATTTCGCGAAAAACGTCGAATTCGAACCAAATCATGACTGATAGTTCGTAACGAGGCTCTGATACCACATGTTGGAATAGACATGATTTGATTCAAGTGATAAAACATTCTCAATCGTCCTGTGGAACCTGTAAGAGCATAAAGAATAATTGCTATTGATTTCGGGTTCCCATAACAAGATGATTGAGTAATAATGGGATAAATTCGGCTGATGTTATGCACGAATTAGATGAGGAAGACACACGAAAACTAGTGAGGGATTAGTGTCTCATTAACCTTAACTTAGGGTTTATGACTCTCTATTTATAATAAGAGTATTTACTTCAACCCCTTTCATGTTTAATGTGTGTAACATTAGTCCTCATAGTTCCAATCATTTAATAGGACACCTTATACTACGTCTATAAACGTAAATAAGTCCATTATATATTTACTAGACATAGGGATTTCACTTATCGTCAATTATCATATCAAGAATGATGGATGATCAGTGACGGTCACACTAACGTGGTTCCAACATCTCTTTCTATATATATATATATATGTATATGGGGGAAGTGAGTATTGTAACACCCCAACTAAGGCGGAACAATGAGATGTACAGAAAGTCGAGTATTCAAAACAAAGGACTATAAATAACATTCACCATAGTTTTATTTGATAAAAGAATTTACAAATGTACAAGCATGTGAACCAATTTCCAAGTACAAATGCGTCCACCGTACTTGAATATTAAATTCACGAAACAAATAACAAGCACATGAAGTAGTATACTACAATGATCAAGGCGGATTCCATTGCCTATCACAAGGTTTGATCTTTGACTCCAAAGTGCAATGCAAATAATCATGAAGCATATAAATCCTCAATGGTTAAGCTTATTTCCTAAAAAGCATGAAGAAAAAGTGTCAACTACGAAAACGTAGTTGGTGAGTGCATAGGTTTTTATATAAATCTTGGTACATCACCGTATTAATACTTAGAAAACCGTTTACTATTACATTTTGAAATATCCTAACCATATGACCGAGAAAAATTTTCATATCATGTTATCAAGCTTCCAAATACCATAACGTCATATCAAGACTTGGAAAAATCCATAATAAAATTTCAGGTTCTCATTTGTCAAATCATCATGAGAGAAAAAGTATATAAATCGATTAATCGTATATCATACCAAATATCATTCGGTTATCAAAATCATTTCAATATCACCAACTTCAACGTCTTTCAATATATCATATGAGGGACGATACCCGATCCGTATGTTCAAACAATTTTCAATTATCAACAATATTAATATCAATTTCATTTAGCCACAAGGCATAATTCAATATCAATTTCATTTAGCTACGAAGGCATAATTTACATAATTTTGATGAGTAAATGCTTGAGTCACTACTACTACCATTTTTTCAAAGTCCAATAATGAATAATACGAATCTTGCACAAGCTGTCAATCAAGTGCCGGAATAATAATAATAATAATAATAATAATAATAATAATAATAATATAATAATAATAATAATAATAATAATAATGGGTCGTGCCATGGAGACGACCTAAGTAAGGTAGCTAGAACACCCGTGGTCGGACTGGAAGTGGAGGTTGTCACAAAGGCAACCAACGTTCCACCGTTACACTAATGGGTGGGTGGACAAAACCTAGTTGCGCAACTAACTAACTACAGGCCTCCATAATCGGAGTAAATAGTAGTGAACCGAAGAAAGCGGTTTGACAGAACTCAAGTTCATCATATAAATCATTTATCATAATGAACATACGAAACAATTTCATTTCATAATCATAATATCAAGAATCATTTCATATATATGTAATAATAAAAGCAATTTAGCTTATATATCATGCTTTTCACTCCGATAGTTAAAACACATAAAATAGTTTGAAAGGAGGCTATGACTCACCTTGATATGCCGCATATTATACTCATCTATCCAAAATGGGTACTTCCCATCTATAGCTTCCTTGACCATATATCCATTATGTTCCTCCATCATATTTCAAGCCAAGACTATCCCTACGATAGGACTAATATACGTAAGTTCCTATCTTAAGCCATCACTTAGAAATGTCATTTTCATTATGTTGCTATCAATTGTGGGGTCCAAGTATATTGGTAACACTCGCATCGTTTTGGTTGTAGAGATTGATGGTGTAAAAGGTTACTTTCATTACATGCGTAGTTATAAGTTGTTAGATTTTCGGCAACTTGGCTTCATTTGTGGTTTCACTTGATATATTAGGTTATCATATAGGAATGCCATATTAAGTTATGTTATTCTTATTCATCATTTGTTGTGTAACCGATTTTAGCGTGAATTAACATTTGTGATATCAATATATAGCTTGGTTAACATAATTACTTATGTCAGTCTCACTTAATTATCTTTGTTTTATTTTGATTACACTTATCTCATGAAATTCGTTTAAGTGTTATGGGCCATTATCAATTGCGCCTTAGGTGTCATGGCTTTTAAATGTTTTGGGCTTACATTAGTTATTGGGCTTTACCTTTTCTGGGTTAGGTGCATAATGGGTCATAGTGGTTATTGGGCTATAAGGCTTATTGGGCCAAGTGGGCCTACTGATTTGTGTTCCTTATGGGTTCATTATTTGGGCCGGGTTAGCCCATTATGGTTCTTAGTTCATTACATAGCCCATTATGCCATTTATAAGATTACTTACAAATTTTCTGTTTTATACTTTATTTTTAAGAAATGTTAGCTACTATTTTGGGGTCAAGACGAATTATTTGGACCTTCATGATTTTTACACAGTGGCTTATATGTATCTAGTAACTCTTTGAAGTTTTGGTGAATTTTTAGATGATGTTTGGTGTCCGTAAAAATTATCCAAACACAAACTGTCCCGAATGGGCACTGCTTGCGACATCAGAAGTTTTATAAAAGTTCTTGATGTTCTGATTGTTAGAAAAATCCTATGATTTTATTTTAAGTTCACAGCACATTTAAATTACTTTCCACCAAGTATGATCTCCTGGAACTTTACGGATTAGGAGATAAAAATTGTTAAAGTTTATAAAATATTCATACAAAATTACAGTTTTGACCAGTTTTAGTAGAAAAATCATATCTTTCGTTTGGTTCAGTATTTTTGAGTAATTCTAGTTGGAGGTTAATCTTAACTCATTTTTCTACAACTTTTATTTTGATAGTTTTTCTTGAAAATGCCCTGACATGTTCAGTTTAATCGTTACAATACAGGAGACCAATTCTGTCAGAATGTTTATTGGTTAATGCATCCCACCAATGGTTTTGGTTGCTTGCTTTAACCTCTAGATTCCCACTAACAAGATTATTACTTTATTTTGTATCTCTTAACATCAAATATACAGATTTCAATCAATTTCAAGTTCATCAATCATCCTTAAAAGATCCATCTCAAGTCCCATATCAAAACCAATTTAAACTAGTGCAAATCTAAGCATGCATGTAATCATCTCCTCATTTTAACAACAAATCTTTATCCATCCTCAATTCAACAACTTAAAAACATATTTTTATGAAAAACTCCAGAAATATATTCATCAAAATATATAAAAGTATGACCATATTTAAAAGGAGAAATCACTTTAAAATCTATTTAATCTATGACAACACCTTTGGGTCTTAAACTAGTTGAATCCTTGGATTTTTCTTCATAGATTCAACATGTATGAGCATGGGAAGAAAGACCCTATCAACTTTGCCCTCATCAAGTGTTTATTTGAAAGAAAACATGAAGAAAACATGAACTTTTGATAAGAATCCTTGAATATATACAAGAACAAGATAGATTAAACTAAGAGATGAAGATTTATACCCTTGATGAACTCGGATTTGAGAGTGGTTTTGGGCAAAAAATTCGTGGTCCTCTAAGCCCCAAATGAACCTCAATCCAAGCTTAAAATAACCCTTAAATCTATCTTGAATTAATCATTTCTTAACCCCTTTTAAATCCTTATTATTATTATTGTTTAGATATGATTTATGTTTTTGTTTTCTTGCTTTCTTTGGGCCGAAAATGAAGAGGAAGAAGGAGAGGGATGCAGAATTTTTGAGAGAGAATGAGAGAGAAATGGGTGTGTGTTGGTTTTGGTTGAGTGCATGTTTGGTCTTGGTTTTTCTTTGGGGAAAAAAAACCTAGGTGAATTTTGATAGGGTGAGGGGTGTTGGGGAATGGGGGCCGGTTTGGTTAGGGTAAAATGGGAGGGGATTTTGAATTTTTAGGGTATAATATAAGTGTATGTATATTTGTATGTAATGTAGGTTTATTTAGTGTAGGTACATGCATGTAATCCTTGACTTGTTAGTTGATATTGGTGCTTTCAAAGCTAGTTATGTGCATGTATGTGTATGGCCGTGTATGTATATATGTATATATTTGTTGTGCCTTTAATTTTTATAGCTTAACTCATTATTTATAAACTTGTATTTACAATAGACATATATATTTACTTACTATTATTCAAGCTCACTTTTATGTGCATAATAGTTTAAATTTATTATTTAGAGAGGGTTATTATATTTTTATGTCCGTTTGAACTTTAATTAGCTTGGTGTTTAAATTGTTGGACATTTATAAGTATTTTCGGTTGTTATCACAGCTTATGAACCTTGCATTCTTATTTGTATAATCCCAACTTCTCGAAATAAGATTTTTGGTTCATTGAAATTTCGCCAAGTTTGATTAGAACTAATTTATACTTTGGGATTGTATTAAATGATTATAGTTATTGTTTATGACATTTCTAAGATAGCTAGTCATCTACGGTGTTTTATTGAACGAGAGGGCAACTATCACTGTGCCTTGAATGTCTAAAAGGTCAATTCTCTTCATAAATCTCTAGGGATAAAGACCCAGATAAGTCCAAGTAAATTATCCTAATCGAAATTTGAGGGTTGTTACAAGTATGGGGTTGTCCTCCATCTAAGCTTAGATGGGGAACACATCACATTTTGTTTTTATAATCATAAAAATCATGAGGGGTCATGTATTCATTTAAAATTCAAACAAATAGTTTTCTATGAAATGAATTACCAAATGATATATATATATATAAAATTCAAACAACCCCATACTTACTTTTCCATATATATATATATATATATCAATCATATTAATATACATATACACTGATAGTGAAAACTGGAAAACTTGGCAAAACACACTGTGATATGAATTTAACACAATGTGTTTTAATTGTGTTTTATAAAAACACATTGTGTCTTTATTGTGTAATCTAAAAGCACATTGTGTTAAGTCTTAAATCACAATGTGTTTTTGATAGCGCGTGAAAATCAGAAAATTGTTCAAACACACTATGATATGAACTTAACACAATGTGTTTTCTAAAAACACATTAAAAACATATTGTGTTAAATTCAGATCATAATGTGTTTTGACCAGTTTTCTAGTTTTTATGAAAATTTTAGTTTTCAAATGATCACAATCCTACGATGATATATACTTATAGTTTTCTATGAAATGAATTACCGAATGACAATTTTATTGATCAACCCTTCTATAATGAGGACACAATGGCGACAGAAAGATCACACCACCATAGTGACAGTTAGACTAATTTTCACCACAAAATAGTAAACACTACTAGAGGTGCTTGACTTATTAACATTTAGCAATTTAGGTAGTCAAAGTATACTTGCTCACAACATCTTCTTCGGTAATAACCATTGCAATCAGATATTGTTAAATAAATTAGTGATTAGATATTTAGATGTCCTTACTATATATTAACGTTACCGAAGAGCATCAGGTACGGTAAAACAATACAGGACCATCAAAAACATCAACTCAATGGCAAATCAGATTTTATCATTTCATCAGTTTTACGCTGTTATGGACGCCGAATGATGCAAAACGCAGAACATCATTTTTTTTCATCATTATTATCTAACTTTATAAATTACATAAATTATTTTTATAAAATTTTTTTATTTAATTATTAAATGAAAACATTAATAACGAAAATAAAAACATTGAGAACTTAAAACTTCAGATTTAAAAAAAACGAAAAGTTATTTATCCTACGTTTTGTAACTTTGTTCCTACTTATACTTTTGTTTAATGTGCCTATGTGAACTTCAAACGAGCCATGTTAATTTATTTGAACTGTTTTAAATAAAACTATCACGGTATCCGCGTAATGCGATGGTGGTTATGGCAGCGACAGTGTTGTGATGGGGGCGACTGTTGGTGGTAGAGGCGGGGACAAGTGGTGTAAATAATTGATGTAAAAATAATTGATATAAAAAATTAATAGAGATATTTTACTAATCTATCAAACCTCGATTGTTTGTAGATCAAGTTGTTCAATAATACGAATTTAGGAGTGTATAGTTTCCTAATAGGATACGAAAATCTAGTAAATGATTATTTGATTATAATCTTAGAATACGTATAATAGGGATAAATATCAAACAAATTAAATTATGACCCAAAATTCATAATAGGGTCATATTGGGTCTTCCACTTAGGGATTTGGGTGATAGAGGTGGGTTATTTTGAGAACCATCAAAAAAAAAAAAACCGCGAGAACCAATCCTGGCCATTGATTTTGATCTTGATGATATTTAATTTTCTCTCTCCTCATTTTCATCCAATTCATTCAAATGGTTTTATCTCACAAACCGTACATCGTTAAACGAAAAAAAAAGCATGTGTAGGACATCCTATACATGTGCAGGACATGTGTAGGGTATACATCATACACATCCTACACATGTGTAGGTTATACATCCTACACATGTGTAGGATTATCGCTAAAAAAAAAAATTAAAAAATAAAATCGAAATTTAAAAGTTTGTCAAAAGTATATCAAGTCGCATCTCTAATGAAAGAGGACGAAATTTTAAGACTACCCATGGTTTTTTTTTCGTCTAACAATGCACGGTTTGTGAGATAAAACGTTTTGAAAAATTTGGATGAAAGTGATGAGAGAGAAAAAAGGAGATGAGATGTGTGGCCCATATTTGTTCTCGCGTTCTTTTTTTTTATGGTTCTCAAAATAACTTTCCTCTTGGGTGATAATGAATTATATAACTTTCTCAGACGGGTTATAATGGATCATGAAAAAAAGTAAAAACTTGGATTATAGTTAGAATAAATAACTTATTAACCAATCAAATTGCTCAATTTTATTAAATTGACTATCGCTTATGTCATCATTTAGATTAACTATAAATTAAAAATCCTAATAATCATTATCCAAATATATTATTATATTGGTATTTATATTATTTTACAGAAAAAGTCTCATTAATTTATATTTTTTTGTTTTCCATCAATAATTTACACTTTTTCACCCTAAATATTTAATTTATATTTATTTTTAGCCATCAATTTCAGAATTTTTTTTTTTAATTTATTTAAAACGTTACAAAAAGTATTTATATTTAAATATTTAAAGTTACAATTGTCACTCAAATCAAAAGTCCTAATTGTTGTCAAACAATATGAAAACAATCCTTATTGTTATCTAATTATCATAGGAGAGTGATTGTGTAACACCCCAATATTTTAAGGTAAAAGAAAATTAACCCTTTTCATAGTTTTGGCATTAAATTAATTTCCTAGTATTTTGTTTTGAGATAAGGGGTTAATTTAGTTGGAACTTTAGTGGCTAGCGAGTATTAAACCCATTAAAATTGAAATGGGACGTGGCCTTCGGGGAAGAAAAGCCAGCCACTTAGTCTTATGACTCATGTTTTTCCCACTCATTCTTTCAACCTACGTCTCACTAATTCATCTCTCAATCCATCAAAATTCATGCAATTAAGGTTTCAAAACTCAAATTAAAGAATTTCAATCCTGGAACAATAACAACAATCACCACCAACTGAATAAGAAATTGAAAATTTGAGGGTTGTATGGAAGGGTGGTGGCTGAAATTTTAAGAAGAAAATGGGGGAAGAATGGTGATTGAAAGCCCTAACTCTTGTCTCTCATTCTTGAGGTATTAATTTTCTATAACCCTAGTTCTATTTTGTTATTGAAAATTAGGGTTCTTGATTCTAGAATTTGGGGATTTTTGTTATTGATATGTTCAAGTAGAACCCTAACTAAATTTGATTGATAAATGGATATTTTGATTGAAAGAGATGTTGTTAATGAAAATCCCCCTTGGTAAGAATCTTATATCTTGTGGTGTTTGGCTAGAAATTATGAAATAAAGCTCTTTTATGAAAATTTGAATTGATGAAAAAATGTTGAGTGGCCAAACACCATAGTGTTAGAATCGATGCATGTAAAAAGTTTCATGTAAGGCAATTGAGTCATGGAACTCATAGATGGTATGTGTTTATTCTTGTATAGGTATTGAAGATTGAATTGTTGAATTTGTAGTCTTATTGTGTCAAGTAGCCAAGTTTGAGATGAGTGTATATGCATATAATCATGTTCTTGTTATTTGAGGTCATAGGTGGGTAAATTCCTATGACCCATTTGTTTGATTGATTGTGCGAACTAGTAGGTGGGTAAATTCCTACTAGTCATATTGTATGTAAGAGCTAGTAGGTGGGTAAATTCCTACTAGCCAAATTATCCATGGCCATGTTGAAAAATGAATGTATGTTGTTTGAATTGTATGAAAAGGCTAGCTTGCTAGGCTTATATGGTGCTTGATGCACGAAGTTGGAATGACATGATTATGATTGTATGTGTATGCATTCACTAAGCGTAGCTTATATTTTAGTGTTTACCTCTCTTATAGGAGTTGGTAGTAGCAAGAGCAAGGAGGTTGTAGAGTGAAGTTCAAGTGAAGTCTTTTGCCATCTCAAAGGTTGGCATTTTGGGTAATTTGGGTAAAACATCCCTTTAGTACCTTTTAGCTCTTGATACATGTTATTTTTGGTTAAACATGTCTATTTTGGTATAAAACCTGTGATAAGGTCAAGTTTTTAGCTATTTGGATTGTATATGGTATTGTAAGCATCTAGTAGGTCAATTACTCGGGTAAGTGACCCGTTTCGTTGTACATTGATTTTTTGGTCGAACAATGGTTGTAATTATCATATATCATGTCAAATACTTGTTTGAAATCTGAAATGTAGTGTTATAAAGCTTAGAATTGTGTTTGGAAAGATTACAAGTTGAGTCAAGTGTCAAATTGGGTCTTTTTGTTTTTCAGCCCTAATATGTGGCACATATAGAAAATGTATGTGACACATTTTAGGTTCTGTTCGGATTTGGGTCATTTGTGTGGCACATTCACTATGGATGTGGCACATGGAAAACTAAAAGTCAGGATATGTGGCACATGAAATTTGGCATGTGGCACATGTATATAAGCATGTGGCACACAAAAAAAAAAAAAAAAAAATATCTTATAACTTTTATATTATCATACACGGAGTTTGGTCGTTACATTTTTGATATCAAAGCCATGGTTCAAGGGATTTAGGTTTCGATCTTTTAGTTAAGATGCCTAGACTTGAACCATAGGAAAATTTGACTTTGACCTTAGGTTTGGATGTTTCATGTTTGAGAGTTGAAGTTTTCGTAAGATTGGTTTAAAATGAAATAGTTTATGATAATAATACAGCCGGCCTATTATAGATCATAAGCTATTATGTTTTAAATTAAACTTACTAAATACGGAAATGATCGGACATGAAGGTTTGGGGGTATAAGAGCCTAATTAGTGAATGAAGTGTGTTATTGATAAGCTTCTCGAATTGTGTAGTATGGCTTCATCTCAAGATGAAGACGGATCGAGTCATGGCAAGAACAAAAGTGTGTCGATTGAGGAACTAAGTCATGATTACATTAGTGAGCAAATCGGGAAGGCTTTGGAGAATTTTTCTCCATTTATCGTTAAAAAGTTAAACGAGACCCTTGAGGGCGCAATGAGTGATACTATCACCATCAAGATAAGGGAAGAAGTTGCCTCCGCGGTACAAGTAGAATTTGATAAACGATTCCCAAAAGAAAAAGTACCGGAAAATCAAGACGCTGAGGAACATCCGAAGCCTAAGAATGAGAAGCCTTATGATCTTAAGAGCTTCACCATTGTTAACCCACCCAAATACAATGGGGATCCCGACCCAATTGTGCGCACAAGATGGATAAACGAGGTTGAGGGAGCCTTCCGCATCACAAAGACTCCACTGGAAGATAAGACCTTGTATGGGTCAAGCTTGTTATGTGATAGGGCTAAGTTGTGGTGGGATGGTGAAATTGTCAAGAAGGGTGAGGAAGCAACGGTAGGAATGGAATGGGCTGATTTCAAAGTAGCCTTCTTTAAAGAGTTTCGATCAGAAGCCGATGTGACTAGGCTTAGGAGCGAGTTCATGAATGACTCACAAAGTACTTTGAATGTTAATGAGTTTCGGGTACAATTTCTGGACAAAGCTCAATTTTGTCTGGAATATTTGAAAGATGATCGGTTGTTAAAGGAGCATTTTTATCGCAAACTTCGCAAAAACATTCGAGAGAAGATTACGTTACTTCAAATCGAATCGTTTACACAATTGGTTGATGTGGCTAGGTGGCATGAGGTTGAACAAGGCATGCCGGATGATGAGACCTCCAAGAGAAAGACGGAACAAAGTAACTCTCCAAACAAGAAGTTCCGGTCTAGTGGTAGTTCGGGGGGTGGTTCGAATAGGAAAAACATTCCCACTTGCAATAATTGTGGGAAACATCATTTCGGAGTTTGTTTATTACCATCAAAGAAAGGATGTTTCAATTGTGGCCAACCGAGTCACATTGGCCGAGATTGTTAGTTCTCTCCAAGCAAGCCTACCGTGTGTTTCAAATGCTTCAATGAAGGACACATGAAGAGTGCTTGCCCTTTGTTGATGGAGGAAGAAAGGAAAGCCGAAGCAAGAAAGGCTAATGAAAGAAAGTTGGCGAAACAAGTAGGGAATCCGAGGGGAAGATCGTTCCAAATCTCAGTAGCTCAAGCTAAAGAATCCACCGATGTCGTGTCAGGTACCTTTCTAGTTCATGACACACCCACTAAGATTTTATTTGATTCCGGAGCAAATCGTTCCTTTGTTGCTACTCGATTCACTAATTGCATCCCTTTACAATTGTCTTTTCTTGAACCCCCTTTGTTGGTGGAGGTAGCGGGTGATCAAACCTACATGATTAAAAATGTGTATCTAGGTTGTAGTTTAACCATCAATTTTGAAATTTTCAAAGCTAATCTTATTCCGATGGGTTTGGGAGAATTGGATGTGATTTTGGGTATGGATTGGCTTGGCCAACATAAGGAAAATATTTGTTGTACCGATAAAAGTGTTCACCTCAAAGCTCCTAACGGTAGGGATATGGTCATTTACGGTGAAAGAAATCAAGACTCATTGCCCTTGTGCACCTTTGCTCGAGCCCGTCGACTTATCTCTCGAGGGTGCAAATCTTTTCTAGCTCATGTTGTTTATTCCAATAAGGAATCTAAATCGATGTCCGAAATTCCTATTGTGAACGAGTTTGTAGATGTTTTCCCCGATGATTTACCGGGTCTCCCTCCCGAAAGGCAAATTGATTTCAAAATAGACCTCATTCCGGGTGCTACACCTATTGCCAAGGCTCCTCATCGTCTCGCTCCAACCGAAATGCAAGAGATAATGGATCAACTCCAAGAACTACTTGATAAGGGTTTTATTCGCCCAAGTAGTTCACCTTGGGGTGCTCCCGTCTTGTTTTTTAAGAAGAAAGACGGTAGTTTACGTATGTGCATTGACTATCGTGAACTCAATAAGGTTACTATCAAAAACAAGTACCCTTTGCCGCGTATTGATGATCTTTTTGATCAACTTCAAGGAGCTTCTTATTTCTCAAAGATTGATCTTCGATCGGGGTACCATCAACTTAAAATTTGTGAAGAAGACATCCCAAAAACCGCATTTAGGACTCTATATGGCCATTATGAATTCATGGTCATGCCTTTTGGCTTGACAAATGCTCCGGCGGCCTTCATGGATCTTATGAATCGTGTATGTCGTCCTTTCCTTGATAAATCCGTTATCGTTTTCATTGACGACATTTTGATCTATTCGAAGTGTCCATCCGATCATGAGAAACATCTCCGTGAAGTCCTTGAGACCCTTCGCCGTGAGAAGTTATATGCTAAATTCTCGAAATGTGAATTTTGGTTGCGGGAAGTGCAATTTCTCGGTCATGTTGTTAATCAAGATGGAATTAAAGTCGATCCGTCGAAAATAAGTGCCATCATGAAGTGGGAATTTCCTAAGTCCCTAACAGAAATTCGTAGTTTTCTTGGTTTGGCGGGTTATTACCGTCGGTTCATTCAAGATTTTTCCAAGTTGGCTTCACCTCTTACAAAATTGACTCGAAAGAACGAGAAGTTTGATTGGAAAGGTGAACAAGAAGGTGCGTTTCAATCTCTAAAAGAAAAGTTGAGCCAAGCACCTATTCTTACTTTGCCGGATGGAGTTGAAGATTTCTCGGTGTATTGTGATGCCTCGTTCAATAGTCTTGGTTGTGTTCTTATGCAAAAGGGGCGAGTTATCGCTTATGCATCAAGACAATTAAAAACTCATGAGAAGTCCTATCCCGTCCATGATTTGGAGCTTGCGGCGGTTGTTTTTGCATTGAAGATTTGGCATCATTACTTGTATGGCGTTAAATTTTCCACATATTTCGATCATAAGAGCCTCAAGTATTTCTTTGAGCAACGTGATCTTAATAATCGTCAATGGAGGTGGTTAGACTTATTGAAAGATTATGATTGTGAAATCTTGTATCACCCCGGGAAGGCCAATGTGGTAGCCGACGCCTTGAGTAGAAAAAGCTCTCACTTTACAATCCGTGTTTCACCTCTTTGGGTAATGCTTACAAACGATTTCTTCGAACGAATAAGGGAAGCTCAAGAAAAACCTTGAAACGCGACCCCAAACAAGAGAGAACTAAAGGGAAATTGCAACATCTCTCTAAGGACTCTCGTGGTCTCATGGTTCGTTATGGGAGATTTTGGATTCCATTCTCGTGAACGATGAAGAAAGTTCTTCTTGATGAAGCACATAAGTCCAAGTACTCTATCCACCCCGGCGCAACGAAGATGTATCAAGATTTGAAGGTCGATTATTGGTGGTCGGGCATGAAACGTGACATTGTCAAGTATGTGGAAAAGTGTTTGACTTGTTTACAAGTTAAGACGGAGCATCAAAAGCCGTATAGGAAGCTCCAACCACTTGATATACCACAATGGAAATGGGAGCACTTGACTATGGACTTCATTACCAAACTCCCTAAGACGCCCAAACATCAATTTGATTCCATTTGGGTGATTGTAGATCGGTTAACGAAAAGTGCCTTGTTTTTGCCCATTCGTGAGTCATCATCTTCCGAAGTTTTAGCCGATTTATATGTGAAAGAAGTTGTAGCTCGGCATGGCATCCCCGTCTCTATTGTTTCGGATAGAGATACTCGATTTACCTCCCATTTTTGGAGGAAGTTTCATGAAGATATGGGTACTAAGTTACATTTTAGTACCGCATATCACCCGCAAACGGACGGTCAAAGCGAAAGAACCATCCAAACATTGGAAGATATGTTACGAGCATGCATTATTGATTTTGGAGGACCATGGGATGCATACTTACCTTTGGCAGAATTTTCATGCAATAATAGCTACCATTCTAGTATGAAGATGCCACCGTACGAAATGCTTTATGGTAGAAGATGTCGAACTCCCATTGGTTGGGGAGAAGTGGGCCAACGGGAATTAGGAGGAATCGATGTCGTTCTTGAGACTACGCAAAAGATAGACGAGATTCGTGAAAGACTTAAAGCGGCTCAAGATAGACAAAAATCGAATGCCGATGTTAGGAGACGGCCCATTGAGTTTATGGTTGGTGATCGGGTTATGTTAAAGGTGTCTCCATGGAAAGGCTTGTTACGATTTCGCAAGCGTGGAAAGTTGAGTCCACGATTCATAGGCCCGTTTCGCATTGTAGCCCGTGTTGGCAAAATGGCATACCAATTGGAGTTGCCCGAAGAGCTATCTCGCATTCATAACACTTTTCATGTGTCACAACTCCGAAAATGCCTTGTTGATGATGCAACGTGTGTTTCCTTAAATGAAATCGAGCTAGACAAAAAGTTAACTTATGTCGAGGAACCGGTTGCCATAGTTGAAGAGGAGTTGAGAAGGATAAACAATCAGACGGTACGCACCTTCAAGGTACAATGGAAGCATCATAAAAGTTCCGAGTATAAGTGGGAAACCGAGCAGGACATGTTGGTGTACTATCCGTCCTTGCACATGGAATGGATCACGGGGACGTGATCGATTCTAAGTGGGGGAGATTTGTAACACCCCAATATTTTAAGGTAAAAGAAAATTAACCCTTTTCATAGTTTTGGCATTAAATTAATTTCCTAGTATTTTGTTTTGAGATAAGGGGTTAATTTAGTTGGAACTTTAGTGGCTAGCGGGTATTAAACCCATTAAAATTGAAATGGGACGTGGCCTTCAGGGAAGAAAAGCCAGCCACTTAGTCTTATGACTCATGTTTTTTTCACTCATTCTTTTAGCCTACTTCTCACTAATTCATCTCTCAATCCATCAAAATTCATGCAATTAAGGTTTCAAAACTCAAATTAAAGAATTTCAATCCTAGAACAATAACAACAATCACCACCAATTAAATAAGAAATTGAAAATTTGAGGGTTGTATGGAAGGATGGTGGCTGAAATTTTAAGAAGAAAATGGGGGAAGAATGGTGATTGAAAGCCCTAACTCTTGTCTCTCATTCTTGAGGTATTAATTTTCTATAACCCTAGTTCTATTTTGTTATTGAAAATTAGGGTTCTTGATTCTAGAATTTGGGGATTTTTGTTATTGATATGTTCAAGTAGAACCCTAACTAAATTTGATTGATAAATGGATATTTTGATTGAAAGAGATGTTGTTAATGAAAATCCCCCTTGGTAAGAATCTTATATCTTGTGGTGTTTGGCTAGAAATTATGAAATAAAGCACTTTCATGAGAATTTGAATTGATGGAAAAATGTTGAGTGGCCAAACACCATAGTGTTAGAATCGATGCAAGCAAATAGTTTCATGTAAGGCAATCGAGTCATGGAACTCATAGATGGTATGTGTTTATTCTTGTATAGGTATTGAAGATTGAATTGTTGAATTTGTAGTCTTATTGTGTCAAGTAGCCAAGTTTGAGGTGAGTGTATATGCATATAATCATGTTCTTGTTATTTGAGGTCATAGGTGGGTAAATTCCTATGACCCATTTGTTTGATTGATTGTACGAACTAGTAGGTGGGTAAATTCCTACTAGTCATATTGTATGTAAAAGCTAGTAGGTGGGTAAATTCCTACTAGCCAAATTATCCATGACCATGTTGAAAAATGAATGTATGTTGTTTGAATTGTATGAAAAGGCTAGCTTGCTAGGCTTATATGGTGCTTGATGCACAAAGTTGGAATGACATGATTATGATTGTATGTGTATGCATTCACTAAGCGTAGCTTATATTTTAGTGTTTAACTCTCTTATAGGAGTTGGTAGTAGCAAGAGCAAGGAGGTTGTAGAGTGAAGTTCAAGTGAAGTCTTTTGCCATCTCAAAGGTTGACATTTTGGGTAATTTGGGTAGAACATCCCTTTGGTACCTTTTGGCTCTTGATACATGTTATTTTTAGTTAAACATGTCTATTTTGGTATAAAACCTGTGATAAGGTCAAGTTTTTAGCTATTTGAATTGTATATGGTATTGTAAGCATCTAGTAGGTCAATGACTCGGGTAAGCGACCCGTTTCGTTGTACATTGATTTTTTGGTCGAACAATGGTTGTAATTATCATATATCATGTCAAATACTTGTTTGAAATCTGAAATGTAGTGTTATGAAGCTTAGAATTGTGTTTGGAAAGATTACAAGTTGAGTCAAGTGTCAAATTGGGTCTTTTTATTTTTCAGCCCTAATATGTGGCACGTACAGAAAATGTATGTGACACATTTTAGGTTCTGTTCGGATTTGGGTCATTTGTGTGGCACAATCACTATGGATGTGGCACATGGAAAACTGAAAGTCAGGATATGTGGCACATGAAATTTGGCATGTGGCACATATTTGCTTCTGTTCTGGTTTTAACTCAAAAATGTGGCACATGTATATAAGCATGTGGCACACCTGAGCAAAAAAAAAAAAAATAATAAAAAAAATCTTATAACTTTTATATTATTATACACGGAGTTTGGTCGTTACAGATTGAAAACAAACATATTCATGTTATGGGTCGTATCATGATCAAACACATATACTTAAATGTCAAGTACAAGATCACAAGTATGTTTATATTTTAATTCTTAATAATCTTTCATAATAATATCACATTATGAGTACAATTAGTTTCAAAAAATTATATAATAGAGAAACTATTGTAACATGTGCCTTGTGGATTGACAACGACAAACAATCCTATCAATATGTATCATCTAATAATGACAGTGACGAACATATGGTTATTGTACTACAACTTGCAAAGTATACCACTTACAAACGTATATTTTCAAAATTATAAGTTTTTATGAATTAAATGTATGAATATCTAATATTGATAATATCGTAAACCCCGTGTCCTGTGTCGGACACGGGTCTAAAATCTAGTCTAGTAACTATAACTACTATTGAACATAATTTAATTAAATTAAATTGAAGTATAATAAACATAGAACGACTTACCTTTTGAAAACTTAATTCAATAACAACTATATAATTAAATAGTATGTATATATTATATAAAAAATTATATATAATAAAAGAAATTGTATAATTAAGCTCATATTTAAAATGACCCGTTTTGACCCGGATCCATTTTGACCTGGACCGTTTTGACCCGGATCCATTTTGACCCGGACTGTTTTGACCCGTTTCTCAAATTACCCGTTTTGATCCAGACCCGTTTTGACCCGGATCCGTTTTGACCTGTCACCCAACCCGATCCGACCCAGACATTTTGCCACCTCTAATTAAATATATCAAAAAAATTTAGTTTAGACAACGATTGTTATATTTGTAAAACGTATAAAACTAATTTATTATTATTTCATTAGATATCAATTTATCAATCTATCATCATCATCAATCTTAATCTTAATCTTAATCTTAATCTTAATAATAATATTATTATAATAATAATAATAATAATAATAATAATAATAATAATAATAATAATAATATAAGACAGTTGAACTAATAACTTATTAACCAATCAAATCGCTCGATTTCATTAAACTGACTCTCACTTATGTCATCATTTAGATAAAGTATAAACTAAAAATTATAATAATCATTATCCAAATATATTATTATATTAGTATTTTTATTAATAATTTTTAGAAAAATTCTAATATTTCGGACAATTCTTCATGCTCTCCAGATGCCGCTGGAGAGCGCCAGTTTATAGCTTAAACTGGACCTAACAAATTCCCCCTAATTGTCCTGAAATATTGCCAACTATTTTCAAACTTGTTTCTATACAAGTATAAGTTTGAAATACTTGAGTTTGATAAAAACCTATTAAGTTTCCAAGACATTCTTATAGATCATCAAATGTCTTGGGTTTAGTTTTAATTGTTTGTAGATCTTATCAGATATCTAACTTGTGAGTTACAATCTAGCAACTTGTATATACACAACTTTACAATGAAGTTACAAGAAAGTAAATAAAATTACAAGCAGATAGATAGAAGGAAAACTTAAACAGATGGTCCTTCGCCAGTTTTCCTTCTTTTGGCAACTAATGAAATTGGTTGTTTGTCTTCAAGATCAAGGCCTAATCTTTCTTCAATGTTTTCCTTGAACTTGATCAGATTTTGCAGTACATATTCTCAGCCTTTTTCAACCTTGTTCTTCCTCTGCCTCCCTTCCAGCAATCCCAACATCTCTACATGCTCTAAATGACCTTACTGATGGACATCAGGGTTCTTAGTTGTTCTTTTGGGTCCACCAAAGTATTATACCTCAACAACAAAATGTTTGGCACCAGGCTTGATCGATACTTTTACATCAGTGATCTTACCTTTATTGTGCCTTCGACGCTGTACATCAGATAAATATGTGCGAGCCTCTGATTCATTTGTCAGCTTAATCTTGCTCGTGCTCAGTTTTTGAGTAGCAGCTCGAATATCATCAATGGTGGGTTCAGATGGTTCTACCCAAGTCCTCAGATTTGCATCTCTTGATAAGGCTTTCTGTTTTCTTCCTTTGGACTTGGGTGGAGTCAATACTTTGCTGACCACCTTCTTTACCTGTTCAATCCTTTTGAGAATCCTTTCTGACCTTATCTCTTTGGCCTTCTCCACCGATACATTCAAACACTTGGCATCAAGTCCAGCCTCATCATCTTGATAGTGTTTGTCCAGTTCTACTTCAAGCATTTCCTTCAGTGCATTGACAATCCTTGGATCTTCATTGATTTTCTTGTATTCCACCAATGTCAAGCCAAGGAGTTGAGCGTCAGTTACATCAACAAGAGGGGTTGGAAGATTTTTCCTTGATTCAAATTGATTTGCCTTCATTTGTTTCTTCCTTTCCTTGACCAGATACCCCACCCTTGCTAATTTCTGACTTTCGCTTTCAGTAACTAGAGGCAATTGATCAACATTGCCAGTTTCCAACATGGGTGCATCGGTGGCAGGTTCCATAAAGTCATCAGTTGCAATGGCCTTTCCGTTATCCACATTCTCCCTCACCACATCATCAAAGGATTCAATCACCTGCTCACCAGCCTCAGTACTGGTAGCAACGACCATCTCCTTCCTTGCACCTGAAGTTTCAACAAGAGTGCGAGGGGCACGAACAGACCTTTCCCCCTTGGCAGCATCTAGTCCATGCCTAATGGCTTCAAAATCGGCATGACTGGAGGGCAAGCGATCTAGAGGCTGCCACGATTGCATGGTCTTGCACTCTTTGAAGACTCCACATAGCATGCGAACTGTCATCCACAGATGATTGATCTCTTGTGACTGATTCATTACATTTCCACTTGTTTGTTCTTGACTCTTTAAAATTTGTTTAAGTATGGAGAGATCATCTGGAGAGAGCCAAGTTGCATGGACTTCCTCAACCACTTCCTGCACAACCTCTTTTCCTTTACCAACTTCAGTGGTCAGATTTGATATTGCTGTTGAGTGATCAGATACTTTGCTGGCCAGTGTATCAAGACTGCACCTCAACCGATCGATCTCAGATGTTAAGGGAGTGAGATCAACCTGGGGCGCTGCAATCTTGGTGATCTCAGACATCACCTTTTCAATTAAACTTTTCTCACTGGCAGCCAAAGTTTCTTCAATCTTGAGACCCACTGAAGAGGCCAACTGACTTCCAAGCTCAGTCACATCCAGGCCAGGTTTGTTACATAATTCTTGCACCTGCCTTTCCAAGTTCTTAATATCAACCTCTGATGATCTGACAGTATTGTTCAGCAGGTTGGTTATTGAAGATGTGACTCCAGATTGAGTCAGTGCGAATGCCTCCCTTAAAGATGTTGCCAGTTGGTTAGAGGATTCCACTAACTCATTAAGCTTGCCAAACACCAAGTACTCATTGGCTGAGAACTTGTTTATCCCCAGGTCAACCACTTTGACATTCTGCATATGATCCTTTTGGTACCAGGAGAGGGACTTGGTGTTTTTGTCCAGTGTCTTTTGAATCTCCTCAACCCTCGTGAGAAGGTTCGAGAGATCGGCTTGGAAAGACACAAATTGGCTTTCCAGTGACTGAGGAGAAGGTGTCACTGGACCAGCCCGAAAAGCTACAGGTGCAACTGGATGAGGTATGACAATATTTGGTTCTCCAGTTGCAGTAGCATCAGTTGATAGAAGAGGAGGGGTTGTAGAAATGAAGGGAAGAGATTCAAGTTGTCGTTCATGCTGAGAATGCTCAGGTGTGAACGATGGGGACGGTGGTGTTAGGATGTGTCTATTTCTAGGCACACCCATAGAAGAAAGTAGTTGGCGAGAGGCGAATACTGGAGGTATTTCTGTGCTTTGTAAGTTTATTGGGGAAACTGAAACTTGGGGTTCTTGGGGTTGACCAAGGAGAGAAGGGAGCTGATCATGTACAGTTGCATCAGCCATCTCCTGGTCAGATTCAGTCTCAGATGAATCCGAAGACTCAAGCTGAAACTCACCCTCATTTATGCCAAGATCCATAAATGTTGGGGGTGGCTGAACAAGTTGTTCAGACTCCTGATGACCAGTTTGAGTATCCTCAATGGTTTCATCAGTTATAGCATCTTCTCCCTGGGAAGAGGTAACTGGAGCCTCAACTACAACTGCTCTTTCCTCAGTTGTAGTATCATGGGCTTCGGCTTCAGAGACCACAATCACAGGCTGTGACTGGTCAGATACAGCAAGTCCTGATCTAGATCTTCTTCTATATTTGGTAGATCTCCTTGCTTTTGGAACCGCCTGGATACCTGAGGGAAGGTCTCCAGTTTCTGCCACAGTCACAGCACCTGCAGACGAACTAGTGGGTCCCTCATTATTTTGAGGCCCGCCCAGTTGTCTTTCTGACTCACCTGATGGTGGTGCATCAGTTCTAGAGAATGCCAGTAGCATTCTTGGGGAAATCTGGACTTCATCAGAAGTGGACACAAGATTGTCCAGATTCCTTAAAAGTTATGGCACAGAGTATAAGGATTGCGTGTTGTTGTACTCTTCTCTGCCCAGAATAAGGATGAAGCAAAGGGATAGAAATCGTGAGAATGGGACACAAGGACCCCTGTTGCCTTTCAACTTAAACACCAGGCTTCTAAACAGAATATTTGCGAAATCCACCCTTAGTCCATTCCACAGGCAGTATGCCATCTCTGCCTGGAAGGAGTTTATCTGGTCCAAACCACCAGAACTCCCACCTAAACTTTCCACCAAGTGGACCATGAAGTACTTCCAGGATGGTGAAAGCCCTCTCATAGTGATAGATCCCTTGGTCTTCAATGCATCTCCCTCCAAAACTTCTTTATTCCCCATGTCAAGGAAGACCTGACGGAAATTGATATTAGAGGGAATCACCACTGGACTTTCATCTTGTCTCCATTAACTGAGGTTAAGGGCCTCTCTCAATGTCCTAGTGGTGATGGTGCACGGGACTGACCTATCCTTTAAAGAGAAGGAGATGGATGAGCAGTCATCAGAAAGAGAAGCTGTGTACCAGAACTCGCACAAGTAGTCGTGAAACAGCTTGCTTGGGTTCAGAGAAAAGGCATCGCTGAGGGGAGAAATCCGAAGAAAGGATTGGATTTTCCCAATAAGAGAGTCAGCGGCCTGATGTCCTTGAAGAGATGCCATTGGATTATTTGGATTTAATTTTATCAATTTAGAACTAATGGGAGCACCAATAGCACGAGAAACATTTAATGATGGAGTATACTCAACAGTGAGTAGATTCACATCACGGGAACGAGATGAAGAAGATGATGATTTAGGAGCCATTTGTGATATTGGATTTAGGGTTTTGGATTTAAAGAAGAAAGAGAGAAAGGGATCTCGAATTGTGAATGATTGTAAGAGTAAATGAAAGGAATTTTGAGTGAAGTAAATGAGAAAGATATTTAGTAGGGGTATATATAGGTAATAAAATATTACCAAAATATATACACAAAGATATTTTAATCCCCAAATTTTGAAATATTTTGTAAAAATTGATTTTCAGTAATTTTGAGAATTCAAAAACAGTTAATACCTCCCATCAAGCATTTAATACTATGACGGCTGTTATTCCCACTCACCCACTAACTTCATCAATTTCCATAAAAAGTGCAGTAACTTTCAGCAAAAAAAGTCTTGACACGTAAGACATGTCAGGTGACGTTTGTGAGTGCGAGATAAACACTCGAGTAACATCACGTGTCACAAGTATCCACCAAGTAAAACATAACGTTATAAAATTTGGTTGACCACCAGTTTAAGACAAGACCAAACTAGCAAACTGGAGAGATTTTCCAGATGCCAGTTTCAACTGATGACTCTCAGTTGCATTTTTCAGAAATAAAACGAATTTTAATTTGGAAAAATATTTTGAGTCTTTTCCCCCTAAAAATATGATCCATTTGAGCAATGACTACTCTTTAAGTACATCAAGGCGTTGAATCTCCAACCAATCAAGGATCACCTGGACCATCCTCAACTGGAGGGCCTCTCCAGTTTAATGAGGATTTAACATACCCAGTTCACTGATGAGATGTTTAAAAGTTTTCTCATCAAGAGGTTTTGTAAAGACATCAGCTAACTGTTTATCAGTGGGGATGAAATGTATTTCAATGTCTCCTTTCATAACATGATCACGAATGAAGTGATACCTGATGTCAATATGCTTTGTCTTTGAGTACATCACTGGGTTGTGAGATATAGCAATTGCACTGGTATTGTCACAAAAAATTGGGGTTCTTGTGTATTTCATACCATAATCAAATAACTGGTTTTTGATCCAGCGAATCTGGGCACAGCAACTGGCCGCAGAAATGTATTCTGCTTCAGCAGTAGACATTGAGACCGAAGTCTGCTTCTTACTGGTCCAACTCACCAGTTTTCCCCCTAGGAAGTGACATCCACCAGTTGTGGATTTTCTATCAATCTTACAACCTGCATGATCTAAATCTGAATAACCCATTAGATCTAACCCTGAGCCTTTGGGATACCAAAGACCAAGGCTAGGGCACCCTTTCAGGTACCTGAAAATGCATTTAACAGCATGCAAATGTGATTCTTTTGGATTAGCCTGAAATCTGGCACATAGACATGTTGCAAACATAATATCTGGTCGACTAACAGTTAAATACATCATTGAACCAACCATTCCACGATATTCCTTTTGGTCCACTGGTTTGCCATTTGGGTCAGAGTCCAAATTTAATGGAGCTGAAATAGGTGTGGTTTTCGATGGGATAGAATCATATTTGTATTTTCTTAACAAATCTCTGACATATTTTTCTTGGTTAATAAAAATACCATCCATGGTTTGTTTAATTTGTAAACCTAAGAAAAATGTTAATTCACCCATTAAACTCATCTCATATTCTTGAGACATAATTTTTGAAAACCTTTTACACATCCCATCATCAGTTGACCCAAATATAATGTCATCAACATAAATTTGTACCAGTAAGATATTACCTTTTTCTTCCAAGATAAACAAGGTATTATCTATTGCACCTCTTTGAAAACCATTGTTAAGAAGATGTTTAGTTAGAGTGTCATACCAGGCTCTTGGGGCTTGACGAAGACCATACAAAGCTTTGTTTAGTCTATATACCCAGTGAGGATGCTTTTCATTCACGAAACCTGGAGTCTGCTTAACATACACTTCTTCTTCCAACTTGCCATTCAGAAACGCACTTTTGACATCCATCTGGAAGACTTTGAATTGCAAATGAGTAGCATAAGCCAAGAAAATTCTAATGGCTTCAAGTCTTGCAACTGGAGCAAAAGTTTCATCGAAATCAACACCTTCTGCTTGACAATAACCCTTGGCAACCAATCTTGCTTTGTTCCTTATAACATTGCCATCTTCATCCATCTTGTTCCGGTAGACCCACCTCGTTCCAATGGGTTCTTTCTTTAACCCTGGAGGACAAGGAACAAGTTCCCAAACATTGTTCCTTTCGAACTGGTTGAGTTCTTCTTGCATAGCTTCAACCCAGCTTGGATCTTCCAAAGCCTCGTCAATCTTCTTTGGTTCAATCAGTGATAAGAAGGTGACGTTCAAGCATTGATCACTTGTGGCTCTTCTAGTCTGAACCCCACTATCTGGATAGCCAATAATCTGCTCGATGGGATGAGCAGCAGTCCATTTAGTGTATTGACTAGGTTGATATACTACAACATCAGTGCAAGACACCTGACGATCTCCAACAGATGTAGCAACTGGAGGAGGATTAGTCCAAACTACTTCAACTTCATCATCAGTGTCAACTGGAGAGTTAACGCGATTATCTTCAAACAAAGGTATATCTTGAAGAACTGGAGAAGCTTGAACTGGTTCTGATGTTGTTGTGGCACGTACATCTGATTCAATTACCAGTTTTTCAGGTAGATTAAAACTGATAGAGGGATAAAATGAGGTGTCACTGGAACCCTTCTTTTCTTTAACTGGTTCCAAGTCTTGATGACTGGAAACATTTTCTGGTGCAGTAATTGATTGATGAACTTGATCAGATACACCAAAATCAACTAGGACAACTGAAGATAAATCAAGGCTTGGTCTTTTGTTGATTGCTTCATTTATTTCATCGAACGTGACATGAATTGTCTCATGTACCTTTTGGAGTCTATAATTATAAACTCTATAGGCTTTTCTTATATCTGAGTACCCCACAAAGACACCTTCGTCAGCTTTTGCATCAAACTTTCCCAGCTGACTAGAATCGTTTAAGATATAAACTGGACAACCAAATACATGAAAGTATCCAATATTTGGTTTACGATTCCTAAGGACTTCATAGGAAGTCTTCCTATGTCTCTTGACATAAACTGACCGGTTTTGGGTGTGACAAGCAGTTGCCACAGCTTCAGCCCAAAAACAGGTGGGAAGACCGGATTCAGATAACATACTTCTGGCAGCTTCAATCAATGTGCGATTCTTTCTTTCAACCACACCATTTTGCTCTGGAGAACGAGCTGATGAGAAGTTTTGAGAAATGCCAGTGTCAGTGCAAAATGTCTCCAATTCTTTATTAATGAATTCTGTACCATTATCACTTCGCAACTGACACACTTTCTTGGTATACTTGAGTTCAATTCTTTTGATGAGAGAGATAATTTCACCAGGTGCATCACTCTTTGATCTGATAAATATCACCCAACGATATCTGGTGTATTCATCGACTACAACTAAAGTGTATTTCTTGCCAGCTTTAGTTTGAACATTCACTGGACCAAAGAGATCCATATGAAGCATGTGAAGAGGTTCAGTGATACTGAAATTCTGCCTGGTCATGAAACTGGCTCTTTTCTTTCTTCTTGCCCATTTCACACCCTGGACATGGCTTCTCCTTTTTAAAGGAAAACAAAGGTATCCCATCTACCAGTTGCTTTCTTGACAACTTGTTGATATTTTTGAAATTAAGGTGGGATAACCGTTTATGCCACAGCCAGTTGGTATCCTCATCAGCCTTGACATAGAAACAATGTTCTTTTGGAGCAGGCTCCATGTCTATGATGTACACATTCCCTTTTGTTGGTGCAATCATCACCACCTTCCAATCCTTGTTAAAAACAGTGCCTTGAGCAATATCGAACAGTACCCTATTACCATCATCACAAAGTTGACTGACACTTATCAGGTTATATTTCAAACCATTAACAAATGCAACTCTTGTGAACTGGATCTGCCCATTGTCAACAACACCATATCCTTCAGTTTTCCCATTTCCATCATTACCAAATGTCACTGCCGGTCCATCACAGACAGTGAACTCTTCCAGCAGGGGCTTACATCTGGTCATAGTCCGGCCAGCCGCGCTGTCCAGATACCAGATATTCTTCTTTCGATCGCCCTGCACACCCAAGTAAACAATTAGTTATTTTTGTGAACCCATCTTTTCTTGATGGGTCCACTGGACTCCTTCTGAGAAGTCTCAGGAGTTTGACTTGGTGTAGAACTGGATGAAGAAACTGGAGGGTTCTCTCCAGCTTTAGGAGTAAAAACAATTGGTTTGAGTAGAATTTTAGCGAAAAGTTTATAAACGTTGTTTAATCATCTTGAAATTCACTGATTTCACAATTCCTTGAAAATTTTAAAATAAAATAAGTTAATTAAATGCAAATATAAAAACCTTATAAACTTAAAATTAAAAATATAAGAAAAAACAAACTGGTAATTATATTTCTTTTCTTTAATTGTACTTTGTAAATAAAATTTTTTTTAGCTGTATATTTATTAATAGTGAAAAGTGAATGTTTGGATGTCATATGGTTAGATTGAGGTTAAGTCAGCTTTTTTTATTATTATATATTAAGAAAAGATACTTGAATTTATATTACTATAAAGCTAATATGTTTTTTTTTGAATTATATTATCTCACCCCCTGAAAATTTAAAAATATCATAGTTCGAATTTGTAAATATTTTAAAAATTTTACCATTTTGTTTGTGCTATAAAAATACTTTATTTGAATATATGAATGGATTAAGCTTTAAATATATTTGTGTTGATATAATTTTCATCTAATATTGTATAGAATCAACAAATATATCTATTGTCAAAGTTCAAAAAGAAGTTAAAAAAGAGAAGAAGCTAAAACATGTAAATTAAGACGGTCGAAGTATTATATTTAATGAACATGTATTAATTCTAATTCGTAATTATACAAAGAAGAAACATATCTTTCAAACCATATACAATTAAAACCATTTTAAATAATAATAACATCATTTTTAGACATGCAGTATCCTTATTTAACTTTGTGTACACGATCATTATATAAAGATATAACATACATATTAACCATCTTTGATGTAAAATTTTCTTTTTTTAATAATACTATCGTTGTATTTCAACATGTTTCATTTATAAAAATTTTAAAATATAATATGTTAGTCTCGCATATAACGCGGAAATATAATCTAGTTAGTATTAGTATTTGATAGCTATAAGGTAACTTAAAATAAAAATTTTAAGGGCACAAGTCACTCAAAAAATAAGCTAAGTGTCGATTAAAAAGAGCATTAATCTTATATTAATGTACTAATGCCCTGACCCGTCCGATGAACGGGTAGTCTTAAAATAGATAATTAACTGCATATAAATAGTTTCCATTTTACACTTTTTTTCAACTTTACTTTAATCAATACGAAAGTTAAAAAAAAACATATAAAAATTAACTTCATATAAATAGTGATTCCAATTTACATTTTTTTTTCAACTTCAGTTTAATCGATACAAAAGCTAAAGAAGAAATCTATGAAAATTAACTTCAAATAAATAATGATTCCAATTTACCTTTTTTTTTCAACTTTAGTTAAATCAATATGAAAACAAAAGAAGAAATATATGGAAGCTAACTCCAGATAAATACTAATTCCAGTTTTTGTTTCCAACTTTAGTTAAATAAATTTTTTTTGTCGTATATATATATTTTTTTTTTTTGGGGGGGGGGGGAGTTAGAATATGTGAAGATTTTTTCTAGGTTGTATATATATATCATAAATTAATAATAATTTTTGGGAGTTTTTTTTTATTAATAATATAAAGGTCGGGTTTAAAAAATAGAGTATTAATAAATACACAGTATTAGGCTTAAAAAGAAGGATTAAGGGTGTCAAGTGTACCCCCAACCTTCTCTTTTAGTTATATTATAAACAAATTGGTAGATGATATTCTAAATATCATTGTGTTTTAGTATATTTGAAATTTTGATTTTAAAAACTATTTGAAATCTTATCTTAATATATACTATAAGACAATTGAACTAATAATTTATTGACCAATCAAATCGTTCAAATTTATCAAATTAACTATGGCTTATATTAACTATAAAATTAAAAATATTAATAATCATTATTCATATATATTATTATATTAGTATTTAGGGTAAATTGCACAAAAAGGTATTCTAGTTTGTTAGTTTTTAAATTTAAGGTATTCAACTTTTTTTTGATCAATAAAAGGTATCCATGTTTGTTAATTTTATAATTTAAGGTATTCAATTTTTTTTTATATATCAATAAAAGGTATTCATCTTTTCAAAACATAAAATTAAAAATTTTTCTTGATATTTTTTAACCGCGAATTTCGTTAACTTTTCGTACATAGAGGGAACACTAGGTAGTTCAAAACTATCCTTATCCGAACCCATAATTCGATCTGATTTTTCTCTAAAAGCCAAATATCTGCAGTCTTAAATATCCGAATATCAAATATTCAACTTTTTGGATCAGATTCGGATAATGAAATCCATAATCTGAAAATTTAGACATCTGAATTACAAATCTTCGGGAACTACCGCTTTTTTTATCCACCGACACAACATGAATAAATAAATCGTCAATAAAAAATAAAATAAGATATCTAAAGGTTAAATATTATAGAGTCGAAATTTTTGAAATTTCGGTATTGAAAATTAAAATATTTTATTCCAAAAATCGAATGTTCGAGGTTTTGAACATCCTAGTGGTCCTTCCATGTACGAAAAGTTAATGAAAACAGCGGTTAAAAAATGTCATGAAAAAAGTTTAATTTTAAATTTTGAAAAGTTGAATACCTTTTATTGATAAAAAAAAGTTGAATACTTTAAATTTAAAAATTAACAAAATTGGATACCTTTTATTGATAAAAAATAAGTTGAATACCTTAAGTTTAAAAACTAACAAACTTTGATACCTTTTTTGTGCAATTTACCCTAGTATTTATGTTAATTTGTAAAAAAGTCTCATTAATTTACACTTTTTTTGTTTTCCTACACTTTTTAGCCCGTAATACTTAAATTATATTTATTTTTAGCAATCAACTTGAGAAAATTTTTTCAAAATTTTTAAAAAAAGCTATAAAAAGTATTTATATTTAATTTTCTAAAGTTATAATTGTCATTCAAATCAAGATTTCTAATTGTTATAAAAAAATAGAGTTAATTTCATTAGGTGCCCCTGTGGTTGTCGATATTATTTGTTTCCACCCTATGCTTTTTTTTCATCGCTAGGTACCCTTATGGTTCGTGTTAATTTCATTAGGTGCCCTTCTGTTAGGTCCAGTTTTAACTAAACTGGAGCTCTCTAGTGACATCTGGAGAGCATGAGGAATTGTCCGAAATATTAGAAGTCCAGTTGCATTGTACAGGTTTAGCAACTGATGACTTCCTCCAGTTGAGATCAGACGACTAGAATCTGAAGACCTTCCAGTTGAAGTCAAAGACAACAAATGGAAAATAGAGATTGGCAATGGCAGCGAAGCCCAGTTGACAATCTACCAGATCAATCAACTGGAGAATCCTCCAGTGTAAATGCTCTTACAAAGCTTTACACTGATTACGAGGAGGACCTTTTTACTCTACATCCTTTTAACCGGACAATGATATTGTCTTTGGATAAAGATACAAAGATGTAGAGTGGTTGAATAAAGTAACCTTTTGTCTTACTTTATTTAACACACACAAAGGATTATTTAAACAATACTTTTGTGTGCTGTCAACCATATTTGTACATCGAAAATGAGATCCCCATGCTCAATCTTCGACTATAAATAGAGGTCCTTGCACAAGCTGTTTCAATAACTTTGCAAATACATATATTCTGCAATATTGGTGAACTTGTGCAATATTCTCTCAATCGCAAAAAGAAACATTTCACAACTCTAAGTGTTTCGATTGTTTAGGAGAATTTCCAAGTTTAGATCAATTGTAATTCATGGGTTGTTAGGATATTTACATTCTTGTATTATCTTGGTTCCGCAACAACCTTGTATTTTATTTAAACAAGTAATAAATAAAATACACTTGAAAATTACATATTGTCTCACCAGTTTATATACTCGTCATTTATATTATTGCATGTATTAATATTCTGTCACTTTAATACTTAATTCCAGTTAACCTGGTACACGATCAAACTAAACTGGTCACATCCAGATTAATTGATCGTGTTGCAAAGTTCACTCACCATCGACATAGAGGTGTCTTCAGCACCCATCTAGTGATAGTTGGGACTAAAAAGTGGTATCAGAGCAGGCAGGTTGAATTGTTTCAATTCTATAACCTAGGTCTGCTTCGATGGCTGCTGAAGGTGAGAATGGTTCTGGTCCAAATGAATCTAATCCTAATATTGCTACTCCTTTAAATACTAACCCTCCTCCTCCTCCTCCTACTCCTGGAGCTAACCACGTTCATGTACATTACTCCAACTCTCCTGTTCCCAAATTCGATGGGAATGGTGAGACATTTGGTACATGGAAGGCTAGAATGCTCTTGCATTTTGGTGGGATAGAGAGGTATATGTTGAAAATCCTTAAGGATGGGCCATATACACCCATGTCCAGTGGTGTTAGCCCTCTTCTCGACCCCACTGGGAGAAGAGGCACCAGGGAAAAATCTGAGGAACATTGGTCAGATGAGGATCGCAGATTGGTTGATCTTGATACCAAACTGAAAAACATGATTCTTTCTGCTATACCTGAGGAACTAATTCCTACTCTTGTGCTATTTCCAAGTGCAAAATCTATGTGGGATGAATTAGTTCTCCAGTTTGAAGGAGGAAATGACACCATTGTCACTAGAAAGGTTGCTCTCAACAAGAAGTATGAATCCTTCTTTGCTCTTCCCAATGAAAGTTTAACTGGTACTTATACCAGATTTACTGGCCTAATTAATCAACTTAGAGGCTTGGGAGTGGAGAAGGATAAGGATATTCTTCTTGAAAAATTCTGTGATGTTTTGCCATCCAAATGGGCACACATGGTTCTTGTCTTAAGACAAGGAAAGACCTTGCATAGCCATACTCTTGCCTCTCTTTATGGAGCCTTCAGATTTACTGAAGATAATGATGCAGCAAGATTACTCGCTGAACAAGATGCTTTAAACCATGCTCAGAGTTCCAAGGCTGCCAACTTTTCTGGGCAACCTTGTGCTGCTTTAATATCTACTGAGAATGTCCAGTCACATTCTATGAAGGAAATGTTAAACAACTTTTTGAACTCTGGTCTAACCACTAATCTCAGTGATGGTTGTGAGGAAACTGACGATGATGATCTGGTTGCCATGATTGCTAAAACCTTTAATAGGTTTAAGCATAAATCTAATCGATTTAATGGGTCCAATAATGCTTCCAATTCAATCTCAATGGATAAGGCTAATCTTACCTGCTATAAATGTGGTAAGAAAGGCCATTTCATGAAGGAATGCAGATCTAGTCAGATGAACTACCAAACTGGTCCTATTGTCCCAAACTTTGTTAAAACTGATGATTATAAGGCCAAATACAAGAAACTTAAGGCCCAGATTGCTCTCATGTCTCTTGAACAAAATAATGAGAAAGAAAAGAACAAGTGCATGATGGCTCAAACTGAAGGGAAATGGGAACTCTCTGATGATTCATCTGATGATGAAGAAGAGATTAGAGATATGTGTTTCATGGCATTGGAGAGTCAACAACCAGTGGTGAAGGATGATGTTGTATCTGGAAGATGGGTTGATATCATTTTAAAGAAGGTAAGGGATTATGATATCGAAATTGATTCAGAACTGAAATTGGATATTGCTGAATCATTGAATGATGACTTGTTATTTGTTGAAACCATGAGAACTGACTGTGAAAGATATTTAGAAACAGTTTTGGTTGAATTAAACAACATGAAAAGTCAAGTAAATGATTTGCAAAGTGTCCAGTTGGCTCTTAAAGAGTCAGATTTGAAAAACGAGGCATTGGAAAGAGATAACCAAAAACTGAAATTTGATCTTGAAAAAGAACATATGGTTATTAATTCTTGGGTTCAAGCATCTGGTAAAAATTATGACGCTTTTTCTAAAACCATTGATGCTCAAAAAACTGCCTGGAAATCTGGTGATCTTCAGATGGCAGCTGTTTTACCCACAATTCACCAATTGCCAGAATCTGTTAAAATTGAAACACCTTATGATTCCTCTGGCACAATCAAATCTGAATCCACTAAGACCAACCCTGTTGAGGTCAAAACTGGAGCCAAGAAGGCTAAAGCTACAGTTAAAAAGGAATATGGTGACAATCCTTTACCTCATAAGTCAAGTGAGTCCTCAACTCTAAAGACTAAAACCCCCGCTGAGCCAAAGTCCAAAGGCCAGCAGCCTGAAGAAAAAAACATTTTGGTAAGAATGGAAAATCAAATCCAAAATTTGTCAAGGCAGGTACAAAGTTGTACTGCCAGAATTAAGAATTTGGAAGGAGGTGCATCCTCTTCTGTTGAAAAACAAATTGTCAAAACTCCTCCTCAAAAACAAAAGATAAAACAATCTGCTCAGAAAGGAGCATACATCGAAAAGAAAAAGGAGGTCAATGTTCCACTGAAACCAATTGTTTTTATTCCAGAAACTGGAGAGAACCCTCCAGTTTCCTCATCCAGTTCAACACCTAGTCAAGCACATGGGACTTCTCGGAAGAAGTCCAGTGGACCCATCAAGAAAAGATGGGTTCACAAAAATAACTGATCACTAACTTGGGTGTGCAGGGCGATCGAAACAAAAATATTTGGTATCTGGACAGCGCAGCTGGCCGGACTATGACCGGATGTAAGCCCCTGCTGGAAGAGTTCACTGCATGTGATGGACCTGCAGTGACATTTGGTAATGATGGAAGTGGGAAAACTGAAGGATATGGTGTTGTTGACAATGGGCAGATTCAATTCACTAAGGTTGCATTTGTAAATGGTTTGAAATATAACCTGATAAGTGTCAGTCAACTTTGTGATGATGGATATAGGGTACTGTTCGACATTGCTCAAGGCACTGTTTTTAACAAGGATTGGAAGGTAGTAATGATTGCACCAAGAAAAGGGAATGTGTACATCATGAACATGGAGCCTACTCCAAAAGAGCATTGTTTCTATGTCAAGGCTGATGAGGACACCAACTGGCTGTGGCATAAACGGTTATCCCATCTTAACTTCAAAAACATTAACAAGTTGTCAAGAAAGCAACTAGTTGATGGGATACCTTTGTTTTCCTTTAAAAGGGAGAAGCCATGTCCAGGGTGTGAAATGGGCAAAAAGAAAAGAGCCAGTTTCAAGACCAAACAGAATTTCAGCATCACTGAACCTCTTCACATGCTTCATATGGACCTTTTTGGTCCAGTGAATGTTCAAACTAAAGCTGGTAAAAGGTACACTTTGGTTGTGGTCGATGAATACACCAGATTTTGTTGGGTGATATTTATCAGATCAAAGAGTGATGCATCTGGTGAAATTATCTCTCTCATCAAGCGAATTGAGCTCAAGTTTACCAAGAAAGTTTGTCAGTTGCGAAGTGATAACGGTACAGAATTCATGAATAAAGAATTGGAGACATTTTGCACTGACACTGGCGTTTCTCAAAACTTCTCGTCAGCTCGTTCTCCAGAACAAAATGGTGTGGTTGAAAGGAAGAATCGCACATTGATTGAAGCTGCCAGAAGTATGTTATCTGAATCTGGTCTTCCCACCTGTTTTTGGGCTGAAGCTGTAGCAACTGCGTGTCACACCCAAAACCGGTCAGTTTATGTCAAGAGACATAGGAAGACTGCCTATGAAGTCCTCAGGAATCGTAAGCCAAATGTTGGATATTTCCATGTATTTGGCTGTCCAGTTTACATTTTAAACGATTCCAGTCAGTTGGGAAAATTTGATGCAAAAGCTGACGAAGGTGTCTTTGTGGGGTATTCAAATATTAGAAAAGCCTATAGAGTTTATAATTATAGACTCCAAAAGGTACATGAGACAATTCATGTCACGTTCGATGAATCAAATGAAGCAATCAACAAAAGACCAACCCTTGATTTATCTTCAGTTGTCCCAGTTGATTTTGGTGTATCTGATCAGGTTCATCAATCAGTTAGTACACCAGAAAATGTTTCCAAACACCAAGTCTTGGAACCAGTTAAGGTAAAGAAGAACTTCTGTGACACCTCATTCTATCCTTCTATCAGTTTTAACCTACCTGAAAAACTGGTAATTGGATCTGATGTGCGTGCCACAACAACATCAGAACCAGTTCAAGCTTCTCCAGTTCTTCAAGAGATACCTTTGTTTGAAGATAATCATGTTAACTCTTCAGTTGACAATAATGATGAAGTTGAAGTAGTTTGGACTGATTCTCCTCCTGTTGCTGCAACAGTTGGAGATCGTCAGGTGTCTTGCACTGATGTTGTATTACACCAACCTAGTCAATACACTAAATGGACTGCTGCTCATCCCATTGAGCAGATTATTGGCAATCCAGATAGTGGGGTTCAGACTAGAAGAGCCACAAGTGATCAATGCTTGAACGTCACCTTCTTATCACTAATTGAACCGAAGAAGATTGACGAGGCTATGGCAGATCCAAGCTGGGTTGAAGCTATGCAAGAAGAACTCAACCAGTTCGAAAGGAACAATGTTTGGGAGCTTGTTCCTTGTCCTCCAGGGTTAAAGAGAGAACCCATTGGAACGAGGTGGGTCTACCGGAACAAGATGGATGAAGATGGCAACGTTGTCAGAAACAAAGCTAGATTAGTTGCCAAGGGTTATTGTCAAGCAGAAGGTGTTGATTTCGATGAAACTTTTGCTCCAGTTGCAAGACTTGAAGCCATCAGAATTTTCTTGGCTTATGCTGCTCACTTACAATTCAAGGTTTTCCAGATGGATGTAAAAAGTGCGTTTCTGAATGGCACATTGGAAGAAGAAGTGTATGTTACGCAGACTCCAGGCTTCATAAATGAAAAGCATCCACATTGGGTATATAGACTGAACAAAGCTTTATATGGTCTTCGACAAGCCCCAAGAGCCTGGTATGATACTCTAACTAAACATCTTCTCAAAAATGGTTTTCAAAGAGGTGCAATAGATAATACCTTGTTCATCTTGAAAGAAAAAGGTGATATCTTGCTGGTACAAATTTATGTTGATGATATTATATTTGGGTCAACTGATGATGGAATGTGTAAAAGGTTTTCAAAAATTATGTCTCAAGAATATGAGATGAGTTTAATGGGTGAATTAACATTTTTCTTAGGTTTACAAATTAAACAAACCATGGATGGTATTTTTATTAACCAAGAAAAATATGTCAGAGATTTGTTGAGAAAATACAAATTTGATTCAATCCCATCAAAAACCACACCTATTTCAGCTCCATTAAATTTGGACTCTGACCCAAATGGAAAACCAGTGGACCAAAAAGAATATCGTGGAATGGTTGGTTCACTGATGTATCTAACTGCCAGTCGACCAGATATAATGTTTGCAACATGTTTATGTGCCAGATTTCAGGCAAATCCAAAAGAATCACACTTGCATGCTGTTAAACGCATTTTCAGGTACCTGAAAGGGTGCCCTAGCCTTGGTCTTTGGTATCCCAAAGGCTCAGGGTTAGATCTAATGGGTTATTCAGATTCAGATCATGCAGGTTGTAAGATTGATAGAAAATCCACAACTGGTGGATGTCATTTCCTAGGGGGAAAACTGGTGAGTTGGACAAGTAAGAAGCAGACTTCAGTCTCAATGTCTACTGCTGAGGCAGAATACATTTCTGCGGCCAGTTGCTGTGCCCAGATTCTCTGGATCAAAAACCAGTTACTTGATTATGGCATGAAATTTACAAGAACCCCAATCTTTTGTGACAACACCAGTGCTATTGCTATATCTCACAACCCAGTGATGCACTCAAAGACAAAGCATATTGATATCAGGTATCACTTCATTCGTGATCATGTTATGAAAGGAGATATTGAAATACATTTCATCCCCACTGATAAACAGTTAGCTGATGTTTTTACAAAACCTCTTGATGAAAAGACTTTTAAACATCTCATCAGTGAACTGGGTATGTTAAATCCTCATTAAACTGAAGAGGCCCTTCAGTTGAGGATGGTCCAGGTGATCCTTGATTGGTTGGAGATTGAACGCCTTGATGTACTCAAAGACTAGTCATTGATCAAATGGATCACATTTTTAGGGGGAAAAAGACTCAAAATATTTTTCAAATAAATTATTGAAAAATGCAACTGAAGGTCATCAGTTGAAACTGGCATCTAAATTTTCTTTTGGTTGCTAGTTTGGTCTTGTCTCAAAATGGTGGTCAGCCAGATTTCATAACGTTGTGTTTTACTTGGTGGATACTTGTGACACGTGATGTTACTCGAGTACTAACCTCGCACTCACGAACGTCACCTGACATGTCTTACGTGTCAAGACTTTTGCTGAAATGTACTGCACTTTTTATGGGTATTGGTGAAGTTAGTGGGTAAGTGGGAATACCAGCCGTCGTAGCATTAAATGCTTGATGGGAAGTATTAAATATTTTTGAATTCTCAAAATTTTGGAAAATAACTTTTTACAAATTATTTCAAACTTTTGGAGACTAAAATATCTTTTCGTATATATTTTGGCAATATTTTTACTGCCTATATATACCCCCCACCAATATATCCGTCTCATTTACTTCTCTCAAAATTCCTTCATTTACTCTTTCAATCATTCACAATTCGAGATCCTTTTCTCTCTTTCTTCTTTAAGTCCAAAACCCTAAATCTAAATTCACAAATGGCTCCTAAATCTTCTTCTTCTTCATCTCGTTCTCGTGATGTGAATCTACTCACTGCTGAGTACATTCCATCACAAAATGTTATTCGTGCCACTGGTGCTCCCATAAGCTCTAAGCTTATTAAACTAAATCCAAATAATCCAATGGCATCTCTTCAAGGGCTCCAGGCCGCTGACTCTCTTATCGGGAGAATCCAATCCTTTCTTCGGATTTCTCCCCTCAGCGATGCCTTCTCTTTGAATCCACACAAGCTATTCCATGATTACTTGTGTGAGTTCTGGTACACTGCCTCTCTTTCTGAGGACTGCTCATCCATCTCCTTTTCTCTAAAGGATGGGTCAGTCCCGTGTACCATCACCACTGGAACGTTGAGGGAAGCCCTTAACCTCAACTACTGGAGACATAATGAAACTCCAGTGGTGATTTCCTCCAATATCAATTTCCGCCAGGTCTTCCTTGATATGGGAAATAAGGAGATGGTGGAGGGGGATGTGTTGAAGACCAAGGGGTCCATTACAATGAAGGGGCTTTCACCATCCTGGAAGTTCTTTATGGTCCACTTGGTGGAAAGTTTGGGAGGGAGTTCTGGTGGATTGGACCAGATAAACTCCTTCCAGGCAGAAATGGCGTACTGCCTTTGGAATGGGCTGAGGGTGGATTTTGCAGGCATTTTGTTCAGAAGCCTGGTATTCAAGTTGAAGGGTAACAGGGGTCCTTGTGTTCCCTTTTCAAGGTTTCTGTCCCTTTGTTTTATTCAGATTCTGGGCAGAGACGAGTACAACAACACGCAATCCTCGTTCTCTGTGCCAGAACTGTTGAGGAATCTGGACAACCTGGTGTCCACTTCTGATGAAGTCCAGATGTCCCCGAGAATGATTTTTGCATTCTCTAAAACTGATGCACCACAATCTGGTGAATCAGAAAGGCAACTGGGCGGGCCTCAAAATAATGAGGGACCCACCGGTTCGTCTACTGAAGTTGTAACTGTGGCAGAAGCAGGAGTCCAGGCAGTTCCTAAAGCAAGAAGATCCTCTAAAAGCAGGAGATCAAGATCTGGACTTGCTGCACCTGACCAGTCACAATCTGTGATAGTGGTCTCTGAAGCCGCTGCCGATGATATTGCAACTGAGGATAGAGCAGTTGTGGTTGAGGCACCAGTCACCTCTGTCCAGGGAGAAGATGCTTCGGCAACGGATCCTCAAACTGATGATACCATTGAGGCAACTCAAACTGGTCATCAGGAGTCTGAACAACTTGTTCAGCCACCCCCAACATTTATGGATCTTGGCATAAATGAGGGTGTGTTTCAGCTTGAGTCTTCGGACTCATCTGAGACAGAATCTGACCAGGAGATGGCTGATGCGACTATACTTGATCAGCTCCCTTCTCTCCTTGGTCAACCCCAAGAACCACATGTTTCAGTTTCCCCAACTCATGTACAAAGCTTAGAAATACCTCCAATATTCACCTCTCGCCAATCACCTTCTTCTATGGGTGTGCCTAGAAATAGACACATCCTAACCCCACCGTCGCCGTCGTTCACACCTGAGCATTCTCAGCATGAACGACACATTGAATCTCTTCCTTTCATTTCTACAACCCCTCCTCTTCTATCTACTGATGCTACTGCAACTGGAGAACCAGATATTGTCATACCTCGTCCAGTTGCACCTGTAGCTTTTTCAGCTGGTCCAGTGACACCTTCTCCTCCGTCATTGGACAGCCAGTTCGTGTCTTTTCAAACCGATCTCTCGAACCTTCTTGCGAGGGTGGAAGAGATTCAAAAGACACTGGAGAAGAACACCAAGTCCCTCTCCAGGTACCACAAGGATCATCTGCAAAATATTAAAGTGGTTGACCTGGGGATTAACAAGTTCTCTGCTAATGAGGACTTGGTGTTTGGCAAGCTGAACGAGTTAGTGGAATCCTCCAATCAATTGGCAATATCTTTAAGGGAGGCATTCGCACTGACTCAATCTGGAGTCACATCCTCAATATCCAACCTGCTGAACAATACTGTCAGATCTTCAGAGGTTGATATTAAGAATCTGGAAAGGCAGGTGCAAGAGCTGTGTAGCAAACCTGGCCTAGATGTGACAGAGCTTGGGAGTCGGTTGGCCTCTTCAGTGGGTCTCAAGATCGAAGAAACTTTGGCTGCCAGTGAGAGTAACTTGATAGAAAAGGTGATATCTGAGATCACCAAGATTGCAGTGCCCCAGGTCGATCTCACTCCAATTACATCTGAGATTGATCGGTTGAGGTGCAGTCTGGATACGCTGGCTAGCAAAGTGTCTGAACATTCAACTGCCATATCTGATCTGACCACTGAAGTTGGCAAAGGAAGGGCGGTTGAGCCTGACAGTGCTCAGGAAGTCCCTGCAACTGGGCTCTCTTCAGATGATCTCTCCATTCTCAAACAAATTTTAAAGAGTCAAGAGCAGACAAGTGGAAATGTAATGACTCAATCTCAAGAGATAAATCATCTTTGGAGGACAGTTCGCATGCTTTGTGGAGTCTTCAAAGAGTGTAAGACAATGCAATCATGGCAGCCTCTAGATCGCCTGCCCTCTAGTCATGCTGATTTTGAAGCCATCAGGCAGGGACTAGATGCTGCCAAGGGGGAAAGGTCGGTACATGCCCCTCACACTCTTGTGAAGACTTCAAGTAAAGGGAAGGAGATTGTGATGGCTACCAGTACTGAGGCTGGTGAGCAAGGGTTTGAGGTGTTTGATGATGTGGTGGTAGGGAGTGTTGACAAGGGAAAGGCCATTGCTGATGAATCTTTGGAACCAGCCACCGATGCACCAATGTTGGAAACTGGCAATGTCGATTTGTTGCCTCCAGTTACTGAAAGCGAGAGCCAGAAATTAGCAAGAGTGGGATACCTGGTCAAGGAAAGGAAGAAACAAATGAAGGCAAACCAGTTTGAATCAAGAAAAAATCTTCCAACCCCTCTTGTTGATATCACTGATGCTCAACTCCTTGGCTTGACACTTGTTGAATACAAGAAGATCAAAGAAGATCCAAGAATAGTCAATGCACTGAAGGAGATGCTTGAAGTGGAACTGGACAAACACTACCAGGATGATGAGGCTGAACTGGATGCAAAGTGTTTGAATGTATCGGTGGAAAAGGCCAGAGAGATCAGATCTGAAGGGATTCTCAAGAGAACTGAGCAGGTCAAGAAGGCGGTCACCAAAGTGTTGAATCCACCCAAGTCCAAAGGAAGAAAACAAAAGGCCTTACCAAGAGATGCAAATCTGAGGACTTGGGTAGAACCATCTGAACCCACAACAGATGATATTCGAGCTGCTACACAAAAGCTGAGCACGAGCAAAATCAAACTGACAAATGAATCTGAAGCTCGCACATATTTGTCAGATGTACAGCGTCGAAGGCACAATAGAGGCAGGATTACTGATGTTAAGGTTTCAATTAAGCCTGGTGCCAAGCATTTTGTTGTTGAGGTACAATACTTTGGTGGACCTAAAAGGACTACTGAGAACCCGGATGTCAATCAGTATGGTCATTCCGAGCATGTTGAGATGTTGAGGCTGTTGGAGGGGAGGCAGAGGAAGAATAAAGTTGAAAGAGGCTGGGAGTATGTATTGCAAAATCTCATCAAGTTCAAGGAAAACATTGAAGAAAGATTAGGCCTTGATCCTGAGGATACTCAGCCGATTTCATCAGTCTCAAAGAGAAGGAAAACTGGCGAAGGGCCATCTGTTTAAGTTTTCCTTCTAACTATTATCTGCTTGTAATTTTGTGTACTCTCTTGTAATTTATTTGAAATTGTATGTATATACAAGTTGCCAGATTGTAACCTACAAGTAAGATATCTGATAAGATCTACAAACACTTAAAACAAAATCCAAGACATTTGATGATCTATAAAAATGTCTTGGAAACTTAATAGGTTTTATCAAATTCAAGTATTTCAAACTTAAACTTGTATAGAAACAAGTTTGAAAATACTTGACAATATTTCAGGACAATTAGGGGGAATTTGTTAGGTCCAGTTTTAACTAAACTGGAGCTCTCCAGTGACATCTGGAGAGCATGAGGAATTGTCCGAAATATTAGAAGTCCAGTTGCATTGTACAGGTTTAGCAACTGATGACTTCCTCCAGTTGAGATCAGACGACTAGAATCTGAAGACCTTCCAGTTGAAGTCAAAGACAACAAATGGAAAATAGAGATTGGCAATGGCAGCGAAGCCCAGTTGACAATCTACCAGATCAATCAACTGGAGAATCCTCCAGTGTAAATGCTCTTACAAAGCTTTACACTGATTACGAGGAGGACCTTTTTACTCTACATCCTTTTAACCGGACAATGATATTGTCTTTGGATAAAGATACAAAGATGTAGAGTGGTTGAATAAAGTAACCTTTTGTCTTACTTTATTTAACACACACAAAGGATTATTTAAACAATACTTTTGTGTGCTGTCAACCATATTTGTACATCGAAGTTGAGATCCCCATGCTCAATCTTCGACTATAAATAGAGGTCCTTGCACAAGCTGTTTCAATAACTTTGCAAATACATATATTCTGCAATATTGGTGAACTTGTGCAATATTCTCTCAATCGCAAAAAGAAACATTTCACAACTCTAAGTGTTTCGATTGTTTAGGAGAATTTCCAAGTTTAGATCAATTGTAATTCATGGGTTGTTAGGATATTTACATTCTTGTATTATCTTGGTTCCGCAACAACCTTGTATTTTATTTAAACAGTAATAAATAAAATACACTTGAAAATTACATATTGTCTCACCAGTTTATATGCTCGTCATTTATATTATTGCATGTATTAATATTCTGTCACTTTAATACTTAATTCCAGTTAACCTGGTACACGATCAAACTAAACTGGTCACATCCAGATTAATTGATCGTGTTGCAAAGTTCACTCACCATCGACATAGAGGTGTCTTCAGCACCCATCTAGTGATAGTTGGGACTAAA